>NC_135236.1:0-237500 GCF_051348905.1 Ranitomeya variabilis | reverse complement strand
GATATGGCTGACAGACACTCGGGGATTCTGGACAGAAGAGAGGCGACATCTGAGCCAGAGAGGTAGATCTGAGTGTCGTCCGCGTATAGGTGGTACTGGAAGCCATGGGACTTTGAGGTGCCCTAGGCCAAGGGTATAGTTGGGGAAAAAAGTAGGGGCCCTAGGACAGAGCCTTGAGGGACTCCAACAGAGAGAGATAAAAAATATATATATATATACACACACACACACACACACACACACACACACACACACACACACACACACACACACACACACACACACACACACACACACACACACACACACACACACACACACACACACCCCTTGTGTGCTGCAACTCCAGCCCCCCCTCCCTCTTGTATCCTGTGTGCCGCAATACCCCCCTCTCGGAGCCTGTGCACGGCAGCTCCCCCTACCCCAGTCTCTCTTGGAACCTGTGTGCGATGATCTAAACTCCCCAACATACCCGAGTGGAGCCTGAGTGCGGTGTCCTAAATTTCTCTTCCCCCAGGTCTGAGCATCCTGTTAACCTCTTGGCTTTCTTCTTGTGTTTTTAGAAGCGTATGTCGGTGACTGAGGGTGGAATTAAGTACCCTGAGACCACAGAGGGTGGTCGCCCCAAGTTGGGTGGTTTGATGGACCCTCGCCAGGGTGTGGTTGAGCGCACCGGCCGCTGTCAGACATGTGCAGGTATGTCCACGCGGTGACTGCTCTAGGCATTTAGCGGTTGGTGAGGTAGTACTACCAGGGTGCCTATTGCCATCTCATGCCCATTTGTGGGTGTCTTCTGACAGGGAACATGACTGAGTGCCCGGGCCACTTTGGGCATATTGAACTGGCTAAGCCGGTCTTTCATGTGGGATTTCTGGTGAAGACCATGAAGGTTTTACGTTGCGTCTGTTTCTTCTGCTCCAAGTTACTGGTAGATGCGGTAAGTTGGGGTGCCGGTGGGGGACGTCTATGGTTTTTCTCCATGTAGACTTCATTTTTATTTTATTTTTATAGAATAACCCAAAAATAAAAGACATTTTGACAAAATCTAAAGGACAACCAAAGAAGCGTCTGACCCATGTGTACGAGCTATGTAAGGGCAAAAACATCTGTGAGGGGGGCGAGGAGATGGACAACAAGTTCGGGATGGATCAGAATGAAGGGGATGAAGACATTCAGAAAGAAAAGGTAGGGAGCAGGTGACTGGCTGGGGGTTTTCAGGGTTGGCTCAGTATCAGGGTAACTCTGCTTCTGTACTCCATGTCTTCATCTTTCAGGGCCATGGTGGCTGTGGTCGCTATCAGCCAAGGATCAGACGTACAGGCCTGGAGCTGTATGCAGAGTGGAAGCATGTGAACGAGGACTCGCAGGAGAAGAAGATCCTGCTGAGTCCTGAGCGGGTCCATGAGATATTCAAGCGCATCACAGACGAGGAGTGCTTCATTCTGGGAATGGAGCCACGATACGCTCGCCCCGAGTGGCTGATTGTCACTGTTCTGCCAGTACCTCCCCTGTCTGTGCGGCCCGCAGTCGTAATGCAAGGGTCAGCCAGGAACCAGGTGGGTCCAGGTCATTGGGCATGTGGGTGGTAAATACAGTACAGAGCAAAAGTTTGGACTCACCTTCTCATTTAAAAATGTTTCTGTATTTTCATGACTATGAAAATTGTACATTCACACTGAAGGCATCATAACTATGAATTAACACATGTGGAATTATATACTTAACAAAAAAAGTGTGAAACAACTGAAATTATGTCTTATATTCTAGGTTCTTCAAAGTAGCCACCTTTTGCTTTGAGGACTGCTTTGCACACACTTGGCATTCTCTTGATGAGCTTCAAGAGGTAGTCACCGGGAAAGGTTTTCACTTCACAGGTGTGCCCTGTCAGGTTTAATACGTGGGATTTCTTGCCTTATAAATGGGGTTGGGACCATCAGTTGTGTTGTGCAGAAGTCTGATGGATACACAGCTGATAGTCCTACTGAATAGACTGTTAGCTGCTTTTTTCTTGCCATAATACAAAATTCTAAGTAAAGAAAAACGAGTGGCCATCATTGCTTTAGGAAATAAAGGTCAGTCAGTCCGAAAAATTGGGAAAACTTTGAAAGTGTCCCCAAGTGCAGTGGCAAAAACCATCAAGCTACAAAGAAACTGGCTCACATGAGGACCGCCCCAGGAAAGGAAGACCAAGAGTCACCTCTGCTTCTGAGGATAAGTTTATCCGAGTCACCAGCCTCAGAAACCGCAGGTCAACAGCAGCTCAGATTAGAGACCAGGTCAATGCCACACAGAGTTCTAGCAGCAGACACATCTCTACAACAACTGGTAAGAGGACACTTTGTGCAGCAGGCCTTCATGGTAAAATAGCTGCTAGGAAACCACTGCTAAGGACAGGCAACAAGCAGAAGAGACGTGTTTGGGCTAAAGAACACAAGGAATGGACATTAGACCAGTGGAAATCTGTGCTTTGGTCTGATGAGTCCAAATTTGAGATCTTTGGTTCCAACCACCGAGTCTTTGTGTTACGCAGAAAAGGTGAACGGATGGACTCTACATGCCTGGTTCCCACCGTGAAGCATGGAGGAGGAGGTGTGATGGGGGGGGGGGCGTGCTTTGCTGGTGACACTGTTGGGGATTTATTCAAAATTGAAGGCATACTGAACCAGCATGGCTACCACAGCATCTTGCAGCGGCATGCTATTCCATCCGGTTTGCGTTTAGTTGGACCATCATTTATTTTTCAACAGGACAATGACCCCAAACACACCTCCAGGCTGTGTAAGGGCTATTTGACCAAGAAGGAGAGTGATGGGGTGCTACGCCAGATGACCTGGCCTCCAGTCACCAGACCTGAACCCAATCGAGATGGTTTGGGGTGAGCTGGACCGCAGAGTGAAGGCAAAAGGGCCAACAAGTGCTAAGCATCTCTGGGAACTCCTTCAAGATTGTTGGAAGACCATTCCCGTTGACTACCTCTTGAAGTTCATCAAGAGAATGCCAAGAGTGTGCAAAGCGGTCATCAAAGCAAAAGGTGGCTACTTTGAAGAACCTAGAATATAAGACATATTTTCAGCAGTTTCAAGCTTTTTTGTTAAGTATATAATTCCATATGTGTTAATTCATAGTTTTGATGCCTTCAGTGTGAATGTACAATTTTCATAGTCATGAAAATACAGAAAAATCTTTAAATGAGAAGGTGTACAAACGTTCGCTCTGTACTGTATGTACTGATACATGTCCTCTAATCTTTCTGCCCTCAGGACGATCTGACCCACAAACTTGCCGATATTGTCAAAATTAACAACCAGCTGAGGCGGAACGAACAGAACGGCGCCGCAGCCCACGTAATTGCCGACGACGTGAAGCTCCTGCAGTTCCATGTTGCCACGATGATAGACAATGAGCTACCTGGCCTTCCTAGGGTAAGTGATAAAATTAGTGGAACGGCTGTCAGCCGGCATTTTCTGGAGCATTAAGAAGCATTTGATAAAAGTATCTCATACTATCCTTATTGAAAAAATGACCAAGTATGGGATTGACAAGGTTACATTTAGGTGGATTTGTAGCTGGCTCAGTGATCGTACGCAGAGTGGTGATGGTTGCACATCCAATTGGAAGTGTTTCAAGTGGGGTACCACAAGGCTGTGTCCTGGCCCAAGTGGTGTTCAACATTTTTATACACGATAAAAAAGCAGAGATGTTTACCTGCTGAAGCCTCCAACCAAATGCACTAGCAGGGTGCAGGGGACCTTATTAATGATGGCAAACACACAGGTGCAAAAAATACCGATGAAACAACCACTTTCAATCCAGTGTTCGCTGTTTGGCATTAGTGCACAAAAAGATAAGAGATAATAGTCTTTATGTGGCGTTGTTCACACAGGCAATGCAGAGCATCTGTTTACAGCCTATTACTAACGCACATACAGGCGGGACGCCCAGTGCTACAAAATGCATGCTGTGCGAACAGAGGCCAACAGTTTACAGAGCCATCTTGGTCCGACTGCACCCTGCAAGATAAAGTGCAAAAAAAAAACAAAAAACAGTGTATGTAAGGTATTAGTTTATATTGGGGCCTCAATACGTAAGCTGGCAACCCGCGTCAAGGGTGCTTACATTTTGCCAGAATGTGTGATCAACGCCACATACAGACTATTATTTATCTTTTTGTGCACTAATGCCAAACAGCCAACACTGAATTGAAAGTGGTTGTTTCATCGGTATCTTTTGCACCTTTGTGTTTGCCGTCATTAATCGGGTCCGCTGCACCCTGCTAGTGCATTTGGTTGGAGGCTTCAGCAGGTAAACATCTCTGCTTTTTTCTGTCTTTTTTTTTTTTTCATTTTTTTTTTTAGGAGGATTTCTAAGGCTACTTTCACACTAGCGTCGTGCACTGCACGTCGCTATGCGTCGTTTTGTAGAAAAAACGCTTCCTGCAAAAGTGCTTGCAGGATGCGTTTTTTTTCTCCATTGACTTGCATTACCGACGCATTGCCACACGTCGCAACCGTCGTGCGACGGTTGCGTCGGACAGTCGCCACCAAAACGTTGCATGTAACGTTTTTTGGTGCGTCGTGTCCAGCATTTCCGACCACGCATGCGCGGCCGGAACTCCGCCCCCTCCTCCCCGCACCTCACAATGGGGCAGCGGATGCGTTGAAAAACAGCATCCGCTGCCCCCGTTGTGCGGCGCTTCCACAGTATGCGTCGGTGCGCCGCAACGTCGCATTGCGACGTGCAGTGCACGACGCTAATGTGAAAGTAGCCTAAGTCCTCTTTTTGTGTCGGTGATTTTTATACATGATGTAGCCAAGGGAACTGAAGGTCACCTAATCAAATTCTGTCTGAGATGGTTTAGTGAATTCACTGAGCAAGGAGTTGGACACGAGGACCCTTGAGGTCCCTTCGGACTCTAACATTCTATGAAGACAGCCGGCACCATATTCTGCTCCCTATGAATACTGCAAGTTCTTACACCCTCTGCCTTACTCCCTTAGGCCATGCAAAAGTCTGGCCGTCCTCTGAAGTCTGTGAAGCAGCGATTGAAGGGGAAGGAAGGGAGAGTCCGAGGAAACTTGATGGGAAAACGTGTAGATTTCTCTGCTCGAACAGTTATCACCCCTGATCCCAACCTCTCCATTGACCAAGTTGGAGTCCCGAGGTCGATTGCTGCAAATATGACTTTTCCAGAGATTGTTACTCCCTTCAACATTGATAGGTGAGTTCCCAGATGTCTTAACCTCATTGTCCTCCTCCTGTTATCTAGATCCTGTGGGCCACAGCCAGATAGGTCGCAGAGCTACAGGCCGGCTAGTCGCATGTGACAAGGCTTTTTGCATCATGCAGCTCTAATGCTCAGTTTTTATTTCTTGTATTCAGGCTGCAGGAGCTGGTGAGACGAGGAAACAGTCAGTACCCTGGAGCCAAATACATCATTCGAGATAATGGGGATCGCATTGATCTTAGATTTCACCCTAAACCCAGTGACCTGCATTTACAGATTGGCTACAAGGTGAGAGGCTTTGTGATGCCCTTAGGCTATGTGCACACTTTGCGGGTCCTCTGCGGGTTCTCCCGCAGCGGATTTGATAAATCTGCAGGGCAAAACCGCTGCGGTTATCCCTGCAGATTTATCGCGGTTTGTTTTGCGGTTTCCGCTGCGGGTTTACTCCTATACTATTGATGCTGCATATGCAGCAATATGCAGCATCAATAGTAATGTTAAAAATAATAAAACATGGTTATATAATCACCCTCTGACGTCCCGATCTCCTCGGCGCTGCACGCGGCAGTCCGGTTCCAAAGATGCTGTGTGAGAAGGACCTTCGTGACGTCACGGTCATGTGACCGCGACGTCACCGCAGGTTCTGCTTGCACAGCAACCCTGCAACCGGACGGCCGCGTGCAGCGCTGATAGGGGAGTATATCATTATTTTTTATTTAAATTCTTTTTTTTTTTTTTACACTAATATGGTTCCCAGGGCCTGGAGGAGAGTCTCCTCTCCTCCACCCCAGGTACCATCTGCACATTATCCGCTTACTTCCCGCATCGTGGGCACAGCCTCATGCGGGAAGTAAGCGGATCAATGCTTTCCTATGTGTGCAGAATCGCAGCGATTCTGCACAAAGAAGTGACATGCTGCGGAATGTAAACCGCTGCGTTTCTGCACGGTTTTTCCCGCAGCATGTGCACAGCTGATTGTGGTTTCCATAGGGTTTACATGTAACTGTAAACTGCTGCGGACCCGCAGCTGTAGAAACGCTGCGGATCCGCGGTAAAACCCGCAAAGTGTGAATATGGCCTTGGGGTTAGAGAAAGCACAGACCTAAAAGACTCTCTAATGCCTCCTCTCTGCTTCCCTCCAGGTGGAGAGACACATGTGTGATGGGGATATCGTCATCTTTAACAGACAGCCAACGCTGCACAAAATGTCTATGATGGGGCACAGAGTCCGCATTCTGCCCTGGTCCACCTTCCGGCTGAACCTCAGGTAGGTCCTTCATCTGATATGTTGCCTTTTGTGCCATTTTTAGTTCAGTGGCTTAGCAGTTCTTTATTTCCAGTGTCACCACTCCATACAACGCTGACTTTGATGGGGATGAAATGAATCTGCATCTTCCGCAGTCTCTGGAGACGCGGGCAGAGATCCAGGAGCTTGCCATGGTACCTCGTATGATCGTCACTCCTCAGTCCAACAGACCAGTTATGGGAATTGTACAGGACACGCTGACTGCAGTTAGGAAATTCACAAAAAGGGATGTTTTCCTGGAAAGGGTGAGTGATCAACCCCAAGGTGCCCTGAATTAATGTGACGCTGTGGAGAAGATCCGCATTGTTACTTTTCTCCAGATAAAGTTCTAATTTCACAAATGTTCCAAATGTTATGTACACACGTACAGTTAAGGTACCTTCACACTAAACGACTTTGCAGCGATAACGACAGCGATCCGTGACGTTGCAGCGTCCTGGATAGCGATATCGTTGTGTTTGACTCGCAGCAGCGATCAGGATCCTGCTGTGATATCGCTGGTCGTTGCTGAAACTTCAGAACTTTATTTGGTCGTCAGATCGGCGTGTATCGTTGTGTTTGACAGCAAAAGCAACGATGCCAGCGATGTTTTACAATGGTAACCAGGGTAAATATCGGGTTACTAAGCGCAGGGCCGCGCTTAGTAACCCGATATTTACCCTGGTTACCATTGTAAAAGTAAAAAAAAAAAACAGTACATACTCACCCTCTGATGTCTGTCACGTCCCCCGGCGTCCGCGCTGCTGCTCAGAGCTTCCTGCACTGAATGTGTCAGTGCCGGCCGGAAAGCAAAGCACAGCGGTGACGTCACCGCTGTGCCCTGCTACTGCCGGCGCTTACACAGTGCAGGGAAGCGGACGCCGGGGGATGCGAATGTAAGTATGTAGTGTTTGTTTTTTCATATTTACACTGGTAACCAGGGTAAACATCGGGTTACTAAGCGCGGCCCTGCGCTTAGCAACCCGATGGTTACCCGGGGACTTCGGCATCGTTGGTCACTGGAGAGCGGTCTGTGTGACAGCTCTCCAGCGACCACACAGCGACGCTGCAGCGATCGGCATCGTTGTCGATATCGCTGCAGCGTCGCTTAGTGTGAAGGTACCTTTAGGTCAGGCTTATCTCTGGGGTTTTTTTTAGACTTGCATGCTGGAGATGCAGTTAGGCTGAGCTCCTAAGAATTTGTAGTCTTGTTGTACTTTACCTCTGCTGTGTATTCGGGTTAGGCTCATCTTTCTGGGCATTGCTAGTCTTGTGTAATGTGTTGGGGTTAGGCCAGGCTCATGCCTGACCATAAACAGTACTTGTTAGGCCAGGCTCATAGTATACTGTTAAAGAAATTAATACCTGCAGTTCAAGGGATACACTAAGGACATTTGATTTTTTTTTTTTTTATTTATTTATTTTTTGTCATATGTGGACTTTGTGGTCATGGCCTTAACAGACTAAACAGATATAGAAGCATAATGTTATGAATTAATGACATGGTCTAATACTTCTGGACGGATTCACCCAAAACTCCATCCTTTCTTCCGCTTAGTATCTCTGTCATCACTGTCCTACCCCTTGGGCATCTTGAAAGAGCAGAAAAAAGCAGTGTGTATAATGGGCATGATCACCCCTATAAATTCAAACCGTATTGTTATTCCACAAAATACGTTTAAACAAATTTTCTTGAATACATAAAGACACTAAACAAGGGCAATGAATTAAAAACAATTAAAAAAAGCCTGAAATTGCTATACCAAAAAACTCGCTAGTGGTCCATGTGGGGACCTAAGCAAGCCTACTCCAAAGTGCTAGCTACAAATGCAGGAAAATGCGAAGATATAATGATAACGATGGCAGGTATAAACCCAAAGATATAAATCCAAACTTGGTGTAAGGTATATTAAAAAAAAATAAAAATAAATCAATGTAATGTAAAGTAGTGCTCTAATCCCACTGATCACAGAATGACATAAGGATCATTAATACACATATGCACACATATAAGGAATAAAGATCATCATCTATCTAATATATAATTGCCTAGAATACTACTTCCTGCAATTTGTGCCAACTTCCGTGGCTTTGTCCGGAGCTAATGTCCGGAGCTAATGAGTGACGTCACTAGTGTCCTACACCCAGGCAGAGCACAGTGGCCCCAGGCACAGCACAGGGGCCCCAGGCAGCATATGGGGCCCCAGGCAGAGCACAGGGGCCCCAGGCAGCATATGGGGCCCCAGGCAGAGCACAGGGGCCCCAGGGAGAGCACACACCAAATCGGAGGCCGAGGGTCCCCGCCCACCAAATCGGAGGCCGAGGGTCCCCGCCCACCAAATCGGAGGCCGAGGGTCCCCGCCCACCAAATGTAAGTGCGCCCCCGGGTGCAAAAGTAAGTGCGCCCCCGGGTGCAAAAGTAAGTGCGCCCCCGGGTGCAAAAGTAAGTGCGCCCCCGGGTGCAAAAGTAAGTGCGCCCCCGGGTGCAAAAGTAAGTGCGCCCCCGGGTGCAAAAGTAAGTGCGCCCCCGGGTGCAAAAGTAAGCGCGCCCCCGGGTGCAAAAGTAAGCGCGCCCCCGGGTGCAAAAGTAAGCGCGCCCTCGGGTGCAAAAGTAAGCGCGCCCTCGGCCCCGGGTGCAAAAGTAAGCGCGCCCTCGGCCCCGGGTGCAAAAGTAAGCGCGCCCCCCAGTCCCGTGTGTGAAAAGTGCTGCTGTAAAGCTGGTAGCGCTGTTCAAGCACCATGTATTTCCTTCAGGAAATGCCCATCTAATATATAATTGCCTAGAATACTACTTCCTGCAATTTGTGCCAACTTCCGTGGCTTTGTCCGGAGCTAATGT
Source organism: Ranitomeya variabilis (assembly GCF_051348905.1). Classification (NCBI taxonomy): domain Eukaryota; kingdom Metazoa; phylum Chordata; class Amphibia; order Anura; family Dendrobatidae; genus Ranitomeya; species Ranitomeya variabilis. The sequence goes on along the minus strand of NC_135236.1, from coordinate 228,152 downwards.
CCGGAGCTAATGTCCGGAGATAAGTGACGACACCAGTGTCCTACACCCAGGCAGAGCATATGGGGCCCCAGGCAGCATATGGGGCCCCAGGCAGCGCACAGGGGCCCCAGGCAGAGCACAGGGGCCCCAGGCAGAGCACAGGGGCCCCAGGCAGCCTATGGGGCCCCAGGCAGCCTATGGGGCCCCAGGCAGAGCACAGTGGCCCCAGGCAGAGCACAGTGGCCCCAGGCAGAGCACAGTGGCCCCAGGCAGAGCACAGTGGCCCCAGGCAGAGCACAGTGGCCCCAGGCAGAGCACAGTGGCCCCAGGCAGAGCACAGTGGCCCCAGGCAGAGCACAGTGGCCCCAGGCAGAGCACAGTGGCCCCAGGCAGAGCACAGTGGCCCCAGGCAGAGCACAGGGGCCCCAGGCAGAGCATATGGGGCCCCAGGCAGAGCATATGGGGCCCCAGGCAGAACACAGGGGCCCCAGGCAGAACACAGGGGCCCCAGGCAGAACACAGGGGCCCCAGGCAGAACACAGGGGCCCCAGGCAGAACACAGGGGCCCCAGGCAGAACACAGGGGCCCCAGGCAGAACACAGGGGCCCCAGGCAGAACACGGGGCCCCAGGCAGCATATGGGGCCCCAGGCAGCATATGGGGCCTCAGGCAGAGCACAGGGGCCACCGGCAGCATATGGGGCCCCAGGCAGAGCACAGGGGCCCCAGGCAGCATATGGGGCCCTAGGCAGAGCACAGTGGCCCCAGGCAGAGCACAGTGGCCCCAGGCAGAGCACAGGGGCCCCAGGCAGAGCACAGGGGCCCCAGGCAGAGCACAGGGGCCCCAGGCAGAGCACAGGGGCCCCAGGCAGAGCACAGGGGCCCCAGGCAGAGCACAGGGGCCCCAGGCAGAGCACAGGGGCCCCAGGCAGAGCACAGGGGCCCCAGGCAGAGCACAGGGGCCCCAGGCAGAGCACAGGGGCCCCAGGCAGAGCATATGGGGCCCCAGGCAGAACACAGGGGCCCCAGGCAGAGCATATGGGGCCCCAGGCAGAGCACAGGGGCCACCGGCAGCATATGGGGCCCCAGGCAGAGCACAGGGGCCCCAGGCAGAGCACAGGGGCCCCAGGCAGCATATGGGGCCCTAGGCAGAGCACAGTGGCCCCAGGCAGCATATGGGGCCCCAGGCAGAGCACGGGGCCCCAGGCAGCTTATGGGGCCCCAGGCAGAGCACAGTGGCCCCAGGCAGAACATGGGGCCCCAGGCAGAGCACAGGGGCCCCAGGCAGAGCACAGGGGCCCCAGGCAGAGCACAGGGGCCCCAGGCAGAGCACAGGGGCCCCAGGCAGAGCACATGGGGCCCCAGGCAGAGCACAGTGGCCCCAGGCAGAACATGGGGCCCCAGGCAGAATTGTCAAGAATTGTCAAGAGCTGGTGAGTGCAGCCATTTTTTGTTCTTTCTTACTATTTATTAATTGTATTATTCTTACATTTGAATAAATAAAGTATATATGGATTCTAGACTCCCGATTCTTTAGAATCGGGCTGCCATCTAGTATATATATAATTGTCTAAGGTCCATTTCCGTCTGTTTGTCTGTAATTGAAATCCCACGTTGCTGATTGGTCGCGGCCGGCTGGGACCAATCAGCGATATTGGGGCGGGATTTAAACACCGCTTCACTTTTTACTATTGCTGCTGCCAAAGCAGCATCAATAGTAAAAAGATATAATGTTAAAAATGATAAAATAAAAAAAATTGTGATATATTCTCACCTTCCGGCGTCCCCAGCAGCTTTTCCCGCTCCTCGCGATGCTCCAGTCCCAGAAGGTGAGTATATAACTTTTTTTTTTTTTCAGGGATATGGTGCCCACACTTCTATATACTGCGTGGGCTGTGTTATATACTGCGTGGGCTGTGTTATATACTGCGTGGGCTGTGTTATATACTGCGTGGGCTGTGTTATATACTGCGTGGGCTGTGTTATATACTGCGTGGGCTGTGTTATATTTCTCTACTGTATCTGCACCATGAATCGTGGTATGTGTTAAGAGGGGGGCCCACTGAGACTTTCGCCCGGGGCCCTCAAAAACCTGGAGCCGGCCCTGGCTTCACTGATTGGTCACGCCAGATCAGCAACAGGCGCAGTCCGGCTGCGAATTGGCGCGGGATTTGAACCACGCTTCGCTGATTGGTCGCGCCCAGCCTGCCGAATCCTGTGTATTCATTGCATTCTTAAATCTTCATAAATAAACTACATACATATTCTAGAATACCCGATGCGTTAGATTTGGGCCACCATCTCTAGTAATATATAAATAAGCAAGCAGTTTAAAACCACAAAACTGGTTTTGACAAGATGGGATGGTTAGTTAAAACACAAGAACAGAGTGGATATACAGTAGTTAACAAGCCTGCCATCCCTGTTAGATCAAATAACTGCACATCGTTACTGCAAGATGGTTTTTGTGAGGGTAGCCACATGTAAAGCAAATGTATCAATAACAAAATAAGGGATAGAGGCTTAGATGCGAATAGTAAGTAATCGCAATCACAATAATACACCAATAAAGAGGCAAAATGCCCCATAAGGTAGTCAGAACTAGGTTACACCTGCTGCCAGCATGTTAGTGAGGAGGAGGCAAACCCCACGTGTATCGCCACCTCGAAGCGTGGCTTAAGGGGAAAGGAAGTGAGCTTATTTGTCCAAAGTAGTGTCTTCTATATATCGCATTGTGATTGTAAATACCGGGCACATGAGCTGGCTCGTGCAGGAAGGTAGCGTCCGCACCGGCGCAGTGAACTGAGGTCAGGAGGCTGTGGCCATCCACAGTGCCATAGAGACGGCATGACTCACAAGAAGAAGAGTAAATACTTCCATGAACCCCTTGGACATCTGTGGACCCTGGCTTCCATATTTGCACCATTTACCCTCTGTGTAATGATGTGTAGCTGACTTCATTATTTCATAATCGTATTACTCTCTATCTGTGTTAAGGCTGCGACCAAGGTCCACATGTGACTGAAATGTTGGCTCACTGTACACACTGGAGCCTTATGCTGACACTAAAGCCAGATTTGATATTCTGATTGCACTCTTGGAGTGCCATGATAAACTTCTTCATTTTAAGTGTATTTTCATTTCTGCTCTTGCTACCCTCACTCAGTAGTGCACAATCGCAATATTTAGCTCTTGTATGCTTGATGATGTGTTTAGGCCAGGCTCATCTCTGGATCTCGCTAGTCTTGTATGTTGTGCTGTGCTTGGGCCAGGCTCATGTCTGGACCTCATTGGTCTAGTATGAAGCACTTGGGCCATGCTCATCTCCGTACCTTGCTTGTCTTGTATGCTGTCCTTAGGCTGTGCTCATGTCTGGACCTCGCTAGTCTTGTGTGATTCGCTTAGGTCGGGCTTTGCTGGGTCTCTATAATGTTTTGTGTTCCCCTTTTAGGGGGAGGTGATGAATTTGCTGATGTTTCTCTCCACATGGGATGGGAAGGTTCCTCAGCCAGCCATCCTGAAGCCTCGTCCTCTCTGGACCGGGAAGCAGATTTTCTCTTTGATTGTTCCAGGGCACATTAATGTTATCCGGACTCACAGCACCCACCCGGATGATGAGGACAGTGGTCCTTATAAACACATTTCCCCAGGGGACACAAAGGTGAGTAGTGAATGGTCCTGATATCAGGCAGAGCTCTGGTCTAAGCTGCTGCTTAATCACATTTGTTGTCCTCTTCTTCAGGTCATTGTGGAGAATGGAGAGCTGATCATGGGGATCTTGTGTAAGAAATCGCTGGGGACATCTGCAGGATCGCTGGTCCATATCTCGTATCTGGAGATGGGACATGATGTCACTCGTCTCTTCTACTCAAATATCCAGACTGTCATCAATAACTGGCTGCTCATTGAGGGTGGGTGTTTGGTTAGGAGTGGTCTACTGGGGGTGGAATGGTCTGCCTGGTGTCTGCACTGTGTGTATGATGTATACATTGCTGTGGACTCTTCTGATAGTTGTAGCTTTCTTCTTCTGTAGGTCACACTATTGGGATCGGAGACTCTATTGCTGATGCAAAGACTTACCAGGATATCCAGAACACCATCAAAAAAGCCAAGCAGGATGTGATAGAGGTGAGGCTGGTGGCATTTAGTTCTGATAAGCCTGGGCTGCCCCAGTAATGGTCTGAGCCCTCAGTTTCATGTTCTGTGCAGGTCATTGAGAAGGCCCATAACAATGAGCTGGAGCCCACACCTGGAAACACCCTACGTCAGACTTTTGAGAACCAGGTGAACCGCATCCTCAATGATGCCAGAGATAAGACTGGCTCGTCTGCCCAGAAGTCTTTATCGGAGTATAACAACTTCAAGTCCATGGTGGTGTCAGGAGCAAAGGGCTCCAAGATCAACATCTCCCAGGTGAGCGGTGGTTTGGTGGAAGGTGGCAGTGGTCAGCATATACAGTGTGCGCAGACCTGATTTCCTTCTCTTCCAGGTCATTGCTGTGGTCGGTCAGCAGAATGTGGAGGGTAAACGCATCCCATTTGGCTTCAAACATCGGACACTGCCTCACTTCATCAAAGATGATTATGGCCCAGAAAGTAGAGGTTTCGTGGAGAACTCCTACCTCGCCGGCCTTACTCCAACAGAGTTTTTCTTCCATGCTATGGGAGGAAGAGAGGGTTTAATTGATACAGCTGTGAAGACTGCTGAGACAGGTGCGATTTTTAGCCCCTGTCTGTCCACACTAACTTGCTACATTGGGGGGCATCAGTGGTCAGGACTTGCTATAAGCAGGTCCATGTCTGAATGTAGAGCCAAAAACCTCTCCTGAAGGGGGTAAAGCTATTAAACTTTCCTTTTGCCTCTCGCCAGGTTACATCCAGAGACGTCTGATCAAGTCTATGGAGTCTGTTATGGTGAAGTACGATGCTACAGTACGTAACTCCATCAATCAGGTGGTACAGTTGCGGTACGGCGAGGATGGTCTGGCTGGAGAAGGCGTGGAGTTCCAGAACCTGGCCACGCTGAAACCATCTAACAAAGCGTTTGAGAAAAAGTGAGTGTGGGCTTTAGGTGGGTGGGAGCTGAATGCTATGCCTGTAAGAGCGAAGTGTGTGTGTGTGTTTACTCAAGACGGCATTTTGCTGAAATTTGCTCAAGATTTGTGCTGAAAGTGGTCAGTCATGCTAACCCTGGCCTGTGTAGGGCTCTTGGGTGGGCTCAGCTGGGGCTTGTGCTGAATCCTTGTAGGGCTCCTTAATGGGGTCATACTGATGTGGGGCTTGGCCTGTGAGCAGCTTCTGGGTGGGCTCACGCTGGTGTGTGTAGCTTGCTCCTGCTGCTGGCCTGGGTGATTCTGGTGCCGACCTGTGTACCTGTCTTTGCTCACGAGTGGTGCTTGCACTGGTGCCAGCCTGTGTGCCTGTCTTTGCTCACGGGTGGTGCTTGCACTAGTGCCAGCCCGTGTACCTGTCTTTGCTTGTGGGTGGTGCTGGTGCCAGCCTGTGTGCCTGTCTTTGCTCACGGGTGGCGCTCGTACTGGTGCCAGCCTGTGTGCCTGTCTTTGCTCACGGGTGGCGCTCGTACTGGTGCCAGCCTGTGTACCTGTCTTTGCTCACGAGTGCTACTTGCACTGGTGCCAGCCTGTGTACCTGTCTTTGCTCGCAGGTGATGCTGGTGCTGGCCCGTGTGCCTGCCATTGCTCACGGGTGTTGCTTGTCCCGCCCTGTATGCCTGCCTTTGATCGTGCTGAGATGCCGATCTCTGGGTGGGGCTGGTGACTGCCTTTGCCTATTTGGTTCGCGGGTGGGGCTTATGCTGATGCTGGCCTGTGTCTTAGCTCGTGGGAGAGCCCATGCTGGGGCTGGCCTGTGTCCGTTACTTTACTCGTGGGTGGGGCTTATGCTGGTGCTCTCCTGTGTCTTAGCTTGTGGGCAGGGGCCCATGCTGGGGACTGGTACCAGCCTGTGTGCATTTTAGTCCGTGCTGGTGCCAGCCTTTGTGCGTGTCTTAGCTTACTGCTGGGACTTGCGCTGGTGCCAGCCGATATGGGGCTCCTGGCTGGGAGCTGGTGCCAGCCTGTGTGCATTTCTTAGTCCGTGCTGGTGCCAGCCGGTATGGGGCTATTGGCTGGGGGGGCTGGTGCCAGCCTGTGTGCATTTCGTAGCCCGTGCTGGTGCCAGCCTTTGTGCGTGTCTTGGCTTACTGCTGGGACTTGCGCTGGTGCCAGCCGGTATGGGGCTCCTGGCTGGGAGGGCTGGTGCCAGCCTTTGTGCGTGTCTTGGCTTACTGCTGGGACTTGCGCTGGTGCCAGCAGGTATGGGGCTCCTGGCTGGAGGGCTGGTGCCAGCCTGTGTGTCTTAGCTTGCAGGTGGGGCTGGTGCCAGTCTGTGGGGCTCCTGGGTGGGCTCATGCTGACGTTGGCCTCTGTTTTCAGATTTAAATTCGACTACGCTAACGAGCGAGCTCTGAGGAGGACTCTGCAGGAAGACGTGGTGAAAGATATCCTGAGCAATGCCCACATTCAGAATGAGCTGGAGAAGGAGTTTGACAAGATGAAGGAAGACAGAGAGGTCCTGCGGGTTATCTTCCCTACTGGTGACAGCAAGGTAGCTGACAACTCAGCAGTAACCGATTGGTATTGTGTGGCGGTTTCAGTACTGACTATGGCTTGTCTCCTTCAGGTGGTCCTACCGTGTAATCTCCTCAGGATGATCTGGAACGCCCAGAAGATATTCCACATAAACACTCGCATGCCCTCAGATCTGCACCCAATCAAAGTGGTGGATGGTAAGCATTGTGCAGTACTGGGTGCTGGCAATAATGCATATATAATTACCTCTGTCGCCTTCTCGTCCTCGTGACAGTTAATCTTGTATTTCTTTTGTAAGGCGTGAAGGATCTGAGTAAGAAGCTGGTAATTGTAAATGGAGATGATCCTCTGAGTCGCCAGGCCCAGGAGAACGCCACGCTCCTGTTTAACATTCACCTGCGCTCCACACTGTGCAGTCGCCGGATGGTGGAGGAGTTCCGGCTCAGTGGTGAGGCCTTCGACTGGCTGCTGGGAGAAATTGAGTCTAAATTCAACCAGGCTATTGTAAGTGTTCTGCGGCTGCTGTGCATCTTGCTAGACACGCTACTCTGGAGTATTAATGATTCCCTTTTCTGCAGGCTCATCCGGGAGAGATGGTCGGAGCACTGGCCGCTCAGTCTCTTGGTGAGCCAGCCACTCAGATGACCTTGAACACTTTCCACTATGCCGGGGTGTCAGCCAAAAACGTCACTCTGGGAGTTCCTCGTCTGAAAGAGTTAATTAATATCTCAAAGAAACCCAAGACTCCTTCCCTCACAGTCTTCTTACTGGGCCAATCTGCTCGAGATGCCGAGCGTGCCAAGGTTAGTCTCATAGCATGTTAATGGTGCCTTCTTATGCTCACATCCTGCCGGACGAACCTCACACTTGTCTGCTTGTTCAGGACATTTTGTGCCGCTTGGAGCACACAACTCTGCGGAAAGTTACAGCTAATACTGCCATTTACTATGATCCAAACCCACAAAATACCGTGGTGGCAGAAGACCAGGAGTGGGTGAATGTCTACTACGAGATGCCAGACTTTGATGTCACCAGGATTTCCCCATGGCTGCTTCGTGTGGAGCTTGACCGCAAGCACATGACTGACCGTAAACTGACCATGGAGCAGATTGCAGAGAAGATCAATGCAGGTGAATTGTGGAGATTCATCATGTGCCCGTCCAGTCTCCTACCGGTGCCGTCCTCATGTCTTGTATTTTCTTTCCAGGCTTTGGCGATGATCTCAACTGTATATTTAATGATGATAATGCTGAGAAGCTGGTTCTGAGGATAAGGATCATGAACAGTGAGGAGAACAAGATGCAAGAGGTGAGAAAAAGTCTCTAAAGCAGTGTAAGAGTCACAACCTTGGAGTGTTTCTAACCTTATGACCCTTTGCGTTCAGGAAGAAGAAGTGGTGGACAAGATGGACGATGACGTCTTCCTTCGTTGCATTGAGTCCAATATGCTGACAGATATGACTCTACAGGGGATTGAGCAGATCAGTAAGGTAGGGGACCCTCTGAAGTCTGGTGTGCAGGGACATTCTCTCATCACCCACTACTGTAAACAAACGTCTTTTTCAGCAAAGCGGGTCCTGATGGCTGTTAAAATGCATGGTTTTTGTAGCTTGTCATGGTTTTTTGCTTAACTATTTGTTTACTCAGGTTTACATGCACCTGCCACAGACTGACAACAAAAAGAAGATAATTCTGACGGAGGATGGAGAGTTCAAGGCTCTTCAGGAATGGATCCTGGAGACAGACGGCGTCAGCCTCATGAGGGTTCTGAGTGAAAAAGATGTGGATCCTGTGAGGACGACATCGAACGACATTGTGGAAATCTTCACTGTAAGTCTAGGTTCACATTAGTGTTTTGTGTGCATGCGTTTAGGCATGTTTGCATTTTTCATGAGCATGGTGGAGGTGGTGACATCATTTCCTGGACATGTGCAGTCTGAAGTACGCATGCGTTCAATACGCATTCGATACGTCCTTGCGTACAAATGCGTTCCCATAGACTAATGCATTTTCTTGATGCAATCATTTACATGTGCGTGATTGCGCAATATTTGACACCTCAAAAAATGCAACATTTTGCGTTCGTCGGACAACGCATGTGTACGCATCCGCATGCAAACGCTTGTCCCAGTGTACACCATGTTAAAGATATGTACGCATGAGGATATTTGCGGATCATACGCTGCGCACAGAAATACTAATGTGAACCTCGGCCTACGTCCGGTGTTTGTTTTGCCTCTTTCCTCTTGTAAGTTGGGTTCATCTTGACATCTTTCTCTTCCAGGTTCTTGGAATCGAGGCTGTCAGGAAAGCGCTGGAGAGAGAACTGTACCATGTAATTTCCTTTGACGGTTCTTATGTGAACTATCGCCACTTGGCCCTTCTCTGTGACACGATGACCTGCAGAGGCCACTTGATGGCCATCACTCGTCACGGTGTGAATAGGCAAGACACAGGACCGCTCATGAAATGTTCCTTTGAAGAAACGGTAGGTGCAGCACATCTGTTCAGGTGACGGCTGTTTGTGGTGTCTCTTAGACTCTGGGTTTACCTCCTACTCCCTTTTTTCTCTTTTTTCTCCCCTGACAGGTGGATGTCCTCATGGAGGCGGCAGCTCACGGTGAGACTGATCCCATGAAGGGCGTGTCTGAGAACATCATGCTGGGGCAGTTGGCGCCCGCTGGCACTGGCTGCTTTGATCTTTTATTGGATGCAGAGAAATGTAAATTTGGAATGGAGATTCCTACAAATATCCCGGGTCTCGGAGCTGCAGGACGTGAGTATAGATGGGATCGGCTTCACATGTACATCTGATTTCCCCCCCCCTATTAAGATTTACCTTCTAATCTGTGGTCTGTTTTATTCAGCAACTGGAATGTTTTTCGGAACTGCCCCAAGCCCAATGGGGGGAATGTCTCCTGCAATGACTCCTTGGAACCAAGGTGCTACGCCGGCCTACGGAGCATGGTCTCCAAGTCTAGGTATGTCGGGGAGGGGTAGAAGCGCAGTCCAGAGCTTTAAAGCTGCTGTGCTCTGAAGTCTTGTATTATGTGGTTATATGGTTCACATGCGCTTTCTAGGATTTACTTCTTAAAAGGTTGGTGGTGATCTTGGCTCACCAACCAAGAGATGGAGGCCAACATGTCCGTAGACGCTGCAGCCATGGGAGCAGATTTAGGTCACACAGGCAGCACCAACGGCCTGGGGTTGTGTGTTTAATTTTTTTGTTTTTTTTCTGGGACATTTTTGAGACATTTGAGTCGAAGCAATCCCAAGTTGTGGGTGACCTGGAACAATGACTGGGGAGTCAGACTATGGTATATTGTACCACACAATAGTCCTGGGACCAGGATGGACCAGTGTGATTTATCACAAAGGTGACTTCATGGCATTGTCTGTGTTCTCCAGGCCACTTTACAAATCCTGGTGCACCCAATATAAAAGTGGAATTAATCGCTGACTAAGGCAAACCTCCATTGGTGTCTTGCTCTACTCTGCAGACACTGACTCCTTAACCCCTTAACGAACGCCGATACGCCTTTTAATGGTTGTAGTTAAGGGTACTTAAACCACAGCGCCGTTAATTAACGGCGCGGTGGAAAAAGTGTATAGCGCCCCCCAGAGTCGGATTTTCTCCTGGGTCTCGGCTGCCGGGGGTAGCCGAGACCCCAGAGAACATGATTTGGGTTGGTTTTTACCGACCCCCGACTTGTGATCGCCGGTAATTAACAGTTTACCGTTTAAGCGTGATTTGCCATTTAATTTCTCTCTCCTTTGATCTGATCGCACATCATAGGACAGAGAAATGGGGTCCCCGATCCCCTCCCGATATTTACTGGTGTCTCCTGGTGTCCGTAGGTCCTCCTGCTTCCTCCCCCATGGGCGCCACCATCTTTTCCCGGAAAAATTGGCGGGCGCATGCGTAGTGTGCCCGCCGAGATCTGCATGCCGGTTCTTGGCAGATCTTGGGGTCTCGGCTGCCGGGGGTGGCCGAGAACCCAAAGAACATAATTCAGGTCGGTTTTTGCCAACCCGGTTTTCCGATCGCCGACCGTGGCGGCGGCCGCAAAAAAAAAAGTCTGATGTGCCATGTAATTTCTCTCTCCTCTGTGATCGCACATCAGAGGTGAGAGAAATAGGGTCCCTGATTTCCCTCACCCCGGGCCTCCTCCTTCCTCTGGTGGGCGCTGTCCTCTTCATCCTGGAGAAAAAAAATGGCGGGCGCATGCGCAGTGCGCCCGCCGAGATCTGCCGGCAGACACCCGGCAACAATAGGAAGATTTTTCCTATTGGTTCATTTTGGTCACTGTGATAGGGTTTATCACAGTAATCAAAATTAAAAAAAAATAGTAAATACCCCACCTCCCCTCCTTATCACCCGCTTAGTTAGGGAAAAATAATATAACAAAGAAAATGTATTTATTTCCATTTTCCCGTTAGGGTTGGGACTAAAATTAGGGTTAGGGTAAGGCTTCTTTTACGCTTACTGTGGTTTTGCGTCCCTTTTTTGCGGTCCGAATAGATTTCTATGGGGCCGCAAAAACGGGCTGCAATATTTCTATTGAGCGCCGTATGGCCGGGAGGGCTGTATTTATGGCTGCGAAAAAATATCGAGCCTGCATGATATTTTTCACGGCTAACGGACGCGGCCCCCATTGTAATTCAAATGGAAGGTTGTTTTTGCGGTGCACCGTGACTTCCGGTTTTGCGGACCGCCGTTTTATTTTGTTTGTTTTTTCCCCTAATACTTTTGCCATAGTATTGCAAACCCGAACAACGGCAATCCGCAAGTTTTTGGCAGACCGTGAAAATTGCGGCAATACAGCCCGCAATAACGGGCCGCAAAAAACTCTAAGTGTAAAAGAAGCCTTAGGTTTGGGATTAGGGTTATGGTTAGGGATGGGGTTAGGTTTGGGATTAGGGTTAGATTTGAGATTACGAGTAGGGTCATAGGTGTGTTGGGATGAGGGTTAGGGTTGGGATTAGGGTTAGGGGTGTGTTGGAGTTAAAATTTGGGGTTTCCACTATTTAAGTACATGGGGCTCTCCAAGCGCGACATGGCTCCACCATTGATTCCAGCCAATTTTGCTTTTAAAAAATCAAATGGTGCTCCCTCCCTTCTGAGCTCGGCCGTGCACCCAAACAGTGGTTTACCCCCACATATGGGGCTTCAGCGTACTCAGGACAAATTGGACAACAACTTTTGGGGTCTAGTTTCTCCTGCTACTCTTGGGAAAATTTAAAAAAAAAAAAGGCTAAAAAATCATTTTTGTGGAAATTTTTTTTTTTATATTTTCACGGCTCTGCGTTATAAATGTCTGTGAAGCACTTGGACGTTCAAAGTGCTCACCACACCTCTAGATAAGCTTCTTGGGGGGGTAGGGGGGTCTAGTTCCCAAAATGGGGTCACTTGTGGGGGGTTTCTACCGTTTAGGCACATCAGGGGCTCTCCAAACGCAACAGGACGCCCGCAGACCATTCTGTCAAAGTCTGCATTCCAAAGCATCACTACTTCCCTTCCGAGCCTCGACGTGTGCCCAAACAGTGGTCCCCCCACATATGGGGTATCAGCGTACTCAGGACAAATTGCACAACAACCTTCATGGTCCACTTTCTCCTGTTACCCTTGTAAAAGTAAAAAGTTGGGGGTGAAAAGAATATTTTTTGTGGAAAAAATGATTTTTTTTATTTTCACGGCTCTACTTTATAAATTTCTGTGAAGCACTTGGGGGTTTAAAGTGCTCACCACACATTTAGATAAGTTCCTTAAGGGGTCTAGTTTCCAAAATGGTGTCACTTGTGGGGTTTTTTCACTGTTTAGGCACATCAGGGGCTCTCCAAACACGACATGGCGTCCGATATCAATTCCAGCCAATTCTGCATTGAAAAAAGTCAAAACGGCGCTCCTTCCCTTCCGAGCTTTGCTGTGCGCCCAAACAGGGGTTTACCTCCACTTATGGGGTATCGACGTACTCAGGACAAATTGGACAACAACTTTTGTGGTTCATTTTCTCTTTTCACACTTGTGAAAATAAAAAAATTGGTTCTGAAGTAAAATGTTTGTTAAAAAAAAAAAAAAAAAAAGTTAAATGTTAATTTTTATCCTTCCACATTGCTTCACTTCCTGTGAAGCACGTAAAGGGTTAATAAAATTCTTGAATGTGGTTTTGAGCACCTTGAGGGGTGTCGTTTTTAGAACGGTGTCACTTTTGGGTATTTTCTGTCATGAACACCCGCAGTGTTCACATTGCGGGGCTGGGATTCACAGGCAGGGCGGCCGCACAGGCGCAGTCAGCTGGGCTGCATATGAGGACGGGCAGCGCTCACTGTGCCTGCTAAGGCAGAAGAAAAGAGCGCAGGCGCCGGCTCATTTCAAAACAGCGGTGAGGAGGCGGCGCCAAGAAGACTTGAGTGACGGCTGTGTGGCGTCTGCAGCAGGGGGGAAAGGCCTGCCTCCAGGACTGAAGAAAGGTATTTAGGACAAATTATAAAACTGATTATTTTCCCTTCCCCCATGACGGCACACCTGAGAGAGGGGATCCGCCCAGTCAGGACAGGAAACCCTACTGAAAATAAAAGGGCGGTACCTCTCTGTCGCTTCAGTTGGGTTTCCTGTCCTGACAGGGACCCTTGTGCTGAACACGGCGGTTCGACTTACCCAGGTCCCGTCCCGGCGTGGAAGAACAGGCAGCGCCTGTGCGTCAGAGGTTCGGGTCCTGGAGGTGCCGTCCGCAGGTCCCCCGGGTCGCTGCGTCCGTGCGGGCGTTGTGCAGCATGGTTGCAGGACCGGGTTCCTTCCATAGCTGCCACGCCGCTCTCCCCTCTCTGCCGGCGTCCAGGCGCGGCGGCCGCTTCCGGGTCGCTCGTCTGACGTCACACGCCAGGCACGCTGGGAATGGGCGTGCCCGTGACGTCAGGGGCAGGCGCCGGATCCAAGATGGCGGCGCCCATGAAGAAACGCCGGCCGGTGAAAAAAGGACTCCGGCGGCATGGCAGAGAAGGGGAGGGGCCACTATTGGGCACCGAAGGAGGCGGGGAGTGCAGTGGTCCCCCCATAAAAGGGTGCTGGACCACAGAAGACGCGCTCATGTTCAACACTTCACCATGGAAGTAGGACAACAGGAGCAGCAGCAGCAGCCGCCTTCACAGCAGCAGCAGCAGGAGCTCTCACCAGATGCCTTGCCGAGCCACCAGCATACCAGGAGCAGCCGCTCAAGTGGTAGGAACAGTGGTCGTTCTGTCCGGCAAGATTCGTCGGCGTCCAAGAGGGACGCTTCACGTGCATCGGTCCAGCCTCCAAAATCGGTACCCTTGATTTTCGGTGGTGGTGAGTGATCTACGTGAATGTATCCCTTATGGTAACAGGGTCCATTTTCTCTGTTTTGATCACTAGGGGTCCAGGAAAGCTAGCGGTAAAACAAAGAACCGAGAGTGTGCCCTTTGTAAAGACCCGCTTGCAGTTCAGTATAAGAAGGATCTCTGTGCTAACTGCATTAGTAAGACGATACAAGAGGAGACCCCTAATTTCGCCACTAGCCTTAAAGCCATAATACAGGCTGAAATAAAAGACTCCTTGAAATTGGCCCTTAACGAACCGAGAGGGAGAAGCCGTAAGGCGTCTACAGAGTCGGATGCCTCTCAGAGACAGGGGAGTCATAAAACATCCCGATCTCCCTCTACTTCCCCGGCCTTGGTCCACTCTTCAGGTTCCTCCTCGGACAGTGATTCAGGAGGTCGTCCATGCTTTCCAACTGAGGACGTGGACAAATTAGTCAAAGCAGTTAGGTCTGCAATGGGTCTTAAAGAGGAGAAGTCACCTAGGTCACTAGAAGATGTCATGTTTGGTGGCTTAGAAGAGAGGAGGAAACGCACGTTTCCGGTTAATACAAAAATAAAAGCATTAATTGAGAAAGCGTGGAAAAGACCTGAAAAAATGGGTTCTTTACCCTCTTCATCCAAAAGGAGATATCCCTTTGAGGATAAAGACTCTGAACCCTGGGAAAAGGTCCCAAAAATTGACGGAGCAGTAGCCAAATGTCTAAAAAGATCATCCCTTCCATTAGAAGACTCGGGTGTTCTTAGAGAGACCCGCTTGATAAAAAAGCAGATGGTTTTCTGAGCCATATCTGGGAAGCCTCAGCGGGGGGCCTGAAGCCAGCGATTGCTGGAACATGTACGGCTCGTGCTCTAATGGTCTGGCTACAGCAGATAGAGGATCAGCTAAGGGACAAAGTACCCAGAACGACATCCTTGCCAATATATCCTTAGTGCAAGGAGCAGCAGTCTTTTTAGCAGACTCTTCTGCGGATTCCGCAAGACTAACCGCCAGAGCAGCGAGCTTGTCTAATGCGGCAAGAAGAGCCCTTTGGCTCAAAGGTTGTCCGGGGGATTTGCCATCTAAACACAAGCTGTGCTCCATTCCATGTGACGGCCAACTTCTCTTTGGGAAAAAACTTGAGATCCTGGAACATGCAGGAGATAAAAAGAAAGTCTTTCCCAATATCCCTAAAGATTCCAAAAAAACCTTTTTTTCGGAGGAGAAGATATAATAGAGGTCGTCCCCCAGGGGAGAGAAAAAACTGGGACTTTAAGGATAAGAGAGGATCGGGCTATATGTTTAAAGGGCCCTCTACATCGGCAAAAAAATCCCCCCAATGACATTACGCCAGAAGTGGGAGGAAGACTCTCCCTCTTCTTTCCGGCCTGGGTAAATATCTCCCCCAGTACCTGGGTCATAAATATTATCAGAGATGGCCTCAAAATAAAATTCATCTGTCCACCCAGACGAAACTTTATAATAACTCCCCGAAGAAAGTCCCAGCAGGAACAATCTGCCCTAGAAACCGAAGTCTTGGGACTTATCCACAAAAAGGTTCTTCAGGAGGTCCCGGTTCGGGAGGAAGGAGACGGGTTTTACTCCCCCCTCTTCTTAATCCAAGAACCATCCGGTTTTTGGATTGAGAACTATTATAAACCTAAGAAAACTCAACCAATCTATAGAGAACTACTCTTTCAAGATGGAGTCTATAAATACGACCATAAAACTTCTTTTCCAACACTGCTTCATGGCAGTGATAGACTTGAAGGATGCATATTACCATATACCAATACATCCGGAATATCAGAAATACTTGAGAGTAGCTCTCTATGTTCAGAATCAGGTAAAGCATTATCAATACACAGCCCTTCCGTTCAGTCTGTCTACAGCTCCCAGGGTTTTCACCAAGGTAATGGTGGAAGTAATGTCGTACCTCCGGTCCCGGGATGTAGTCATCGTCCCATATCTGGACGATTTCCTTATAATAGGAAGGTCAGAGTCCCACTGCACTCATCAAGTATCAGTAGTAACATCAACTCTAGTGGAGTTGGGCTGGTTAATAAATATCCCCAAGTCAAGACTACTGCCAGTAAAATTACAGTCCTTCCTGGGGTTAATACTGGACTCCGAACGTCAGCTCTGCCTCCTTCCAGAAAACAAAGTAGACAAAATAAAAAACCTGGCCAGTACAGCAATACGCCAGCCAACAATGACTCTGAGAAAGGCGATGTCCCTACTAGGCTCGTTAACATCGTGTATTCCGGCGGTAGGATGGGCACAATTCCACTTAAGACAACTACAGTGGGAAGTTCTCTCAGCTCAAAAACTGTTAAGAGGGCATTTAGAAGGAAATCTATGTCTCCCTCTGGGCGTAAGGGATTCCCTAGTTTGGTGGACGGTGAAAAACCACCTGACAATGGGGGTCCAGTGGAAAAATCCGGTCATCGACATCATCACAACCGACGCAAGCGGTACAGGTTGGGCGGCTCACCTGAGGTCTCTCTGTACAAGGAACCTGGTCCATACGAGAGAAAAACTATGGATCAAACGAAAAAGAGCTATGGGCAGTGGAGAAATCCCTAAGACATTTTCTTCCTTTACTTCGGGGTCGCCATACTCGAATCCTGACGGACAATCGAGCAGTGGTGGCGTATGTCAATCATCAGGGGGGGACGAGATCCAAAGGCCTCATGAATGCATCAAATCTACTCTTTCAACTAGCAGAACACCTGTCATCTGTCGGCGTTGCACATCAAAGGCATAGAAAACACTCAAGCGGACTTCCTGAGTCGCAGAGGCTTAAGGCAGGGGGAATGGTCCTGAAACCCCCAGATATTTCAACAAATAGTCCAAGCCTGGGGCACACCAGAGATAGACTTGTTTGCCAACTCTCACAACAGAAAAGTCAGAAAGTTCTGCTCCTTGAATCCAGGAGAACATCCCTTCGCAGTAGATGCCCTACTGATACCCTGGAAGTTTTCTCTGGCCTACGCTTTCCCCCCCCCCCCCGATAGTGATGATTCCAGCTGTGATCCGGAAGATCAGAGAGGATCAGGCAAAAATCATCTTCATAGCTTCTTTTTGGCCAAGGAGACCATGGTTCTCCCTTCTAAGGCAGATGTCGGTAACAGACCCATGGATTCTGCCAGAGGTTCCGGACCTGCTAACCCAGGGCCCAGTAACCCACTCTCAGGTGAAGGGCTTCCATCTCGCAGCCTGGAATTTGAGAGGGCGTTACTAAGTCGCCAAGGATTCTCACCAGGGTTAATCTCCACCCTGTTGAAAAGCAGAAAACCCATAACCTCTAGGATCTATGGTAGGACATGGGAAAAATTTCTTGAATTCCTGGGTGAACCTTTGGGGGAGGTGGCTCCAGTAGGTCCTATCCTAGAGTTTCTGCAAGCAGGATTACATCTTGGGTTAGCAACCAGCACCCTTAAAGTTCAGGTTTCAGCCTTGGGGGCCCTATATAATTGTAATCTTGCCTCAAATAGATGGGTCTCACGATTCATAAAATCTTGTAGTAGATCTCGGCCGGTCGTTATCCCAAAAATCCCTCCTTGGGATCTAAATTTAGTCTTAGAAGCCCTAACTAAACAGCCTTTTGAGCCCTTGCAGGAGTTATCACCTAAGTTGCTTACCCTTAAAACAGTTTTACTAGTAGCCTTAACATCGGCACGTAGGGTAAGTGACTTACAGGCCCTGTCAATATGCCCTCCTTATACTCAGGTTTTTGATGACAGGATTGTTCTAAGACCAGACCCGGCTTATCTCCCCAAGGTGGTTCAAAAGTTCCATAGGAGTCAAGAGATTACTTTACCATCATTCTGTAGTAATCCTAAAAATCCAGGGTAACTAAAGTTCCACATGTTAGATGTGAGAAGGTCTATGTTACAATACATATCTATGACTAGTCAGTGGAGGAAAGACCAAACCCTATTCATAGCCTTTCAGGGTAGCAAAAGAGGGTGTGGGGTAGCTAAAAGTACTATTGCCAGATGGATTAGGGAGGCCATTAGTTTATCCTACTCTGCGGGTGGCACTCCGGTTCCCGAAGGCATCAAGGCTCACTCCACCAGAGCCGTGGCTACCTCCTGGGCAGAAAAGGCTGAGGTATCAATTGATCAAATTTGCAAGGCCGCTACCTGGTCCTCACCCTCAACTTTTTCAAGCACTACCGGCTAGATCTTTCTTCCCCTGCTGACCTAACCTTTGGTAGAAGGGTGCTACAAGCGGTGGTCCCTCCCTAAGGTTTCATTCTACAAAAGTCTCTCAGGTGTGCCGTCATGGGGGAAGGGAAAACACCAAGGTTACTTACTGGTAGCCGGTTTTTCCAGAACCCATGACGGCACCCGTATATTCCCCCTTTATCACCCCTTCGGTGTGCACTATTGTTTTGGGTGTGTTTAGTTAATATAATGTGTTGTTGGATTGCCATGTGTACTAACCAGTGGGGCCTCTCATGCTCTGAAAACCAACTGAAGCGACAGAGGTACCGCCCTTTTATTTTCAGTAGGGTTTCCTGTCCTGACTGGGCGGATCCCCTCTCTCAGGTGTGCCGTCATGGGTTCCGGAAAAACCGGCTAACAGTAAGTAACCTTGGTGTTTCTGCAGTTACAGCACCCAGAACTAAAAGAGCCACCTTGTCACAATGCAGCATTACTGCTGCACAAAGTAGCTCTTTTAGTTTCAAACGCCTGGGGGGGGGTGACAGGTTCCCTTTAAATGTGAGATGTTTCCTGAAAAAGAAAAAAAAAAATAGTGTTGTAAAAATGAGAAATCGCTGGTCAACTTTTAACCCTTATAACTTCCAAACAAAAAAAAAGTTTTTCCAAAATTGTGCTGCTGTAAAGTTGACGTGGGAAATGCTGTTTATCTATTTTGTGTGACAAATCTCTGATTTAAGGGCATAAAAATTCAAAGTATGAAAATTGCAAAATTTAAAAAATTTGCCATATTTCCATTTTTTCATAAATAAAAATATCGAAGAAATTTTACCACTAACATGAAGTACAATGTCACGAAAAAACAGTCTCCGAATCAGCGGGATCCGTTAAAGCGTTCCTGAGTTAGAACCTCAAAGTGACAGTGGTCAGAATTGTAAAAATTGGCTTGGTCATTAAGTACCAAATTGGCTGTCACGAAGGGGTTAAACCTCTACAATATTGTCAATTGCAGTACAAAATAGATCACTATACACTCTATTATCAGTCTGCAGATGTTCTTCTCTGTGCACCTCTTGTTCTACCAATCACTGGGACACCCAACGTTGACCAGTACTCACATCTCAGCCTACATACTCTGCGATCTAGCAGTGATAAATCAAGGTCTCACATTTCAAGCATTTTGTCAGTCTCCATTGTCAAGCATTGGTGATAACTGTGCAATCCCTCCAGTTTTGCAATGTACTTATCCTCCCACAAGACATAATCTGAAATTTGATTGTTTGCCCATCTTGGTGACCCCAGTATTTGCTGTTAGTTTCAGTGTTGAGGAGTTTGTTCCTTCTCATTGATGAGAGAAATCTGTAAGGACCATGAGACAGACCAGGAGACCCTGGGATCTCCCTTCCAGTAGTTCTCCAAGAAATGCTCCTGTAGGGTTGTGTTCCTTGTCTGGTGTTCATCGCTCTTCTGATACCTGTTAACATCTCTTTATAGGTTGCCTGACCGTTTTCCGATCCTGTATAGAAGGGAGAAGTCCCTGACATTAATTCTGATAACCACTTTATTTTGCAGGAAGCGGTATGACGCCTGGCGCAGCCGGCTTCTCTCCCAGCGCTGCCTCTGACGCCAGTGGCTTCAGTCCTGGCTATTCTCCGGCCTGGTCTCCCACCCCAGGTTCTCCTGGTTCTCCAGGCCCTTCAAGTCCATACATTCCTTCCCCAGGTAAGGGCCCTGTTTGTGCATTGTGCCAGGTTTCACCAGAGTGCAGATCTAAAGTGTGAAGATGTTGACCCCATGTGTAAGCATGGCGTTACATTGATGCGCCACAATATAAGGCTCATCGTTTGTTTCTCACTATTTGGAGTAGAAAACTGATCTGGCAGCGATGGGACTGTCTGGTGCGTAGGCAGGTTCTGCTCACAACCAGATTGATCTAAAGGGAATCTGTCACCCCAAAATTCACCTATAAGCTATGGCCACCGGCATCAGGGGCTTATCTATAGCATTCTGTAATGCTGTAGATAAGCCTCCCGATGTAGCCTGCAAGATAAGAAAAACGAGTTAGATTATACTCACCCAGGGGCGGCGGTCCCTGTCCGGGTCCGATGGGTGTCGCGGTGCGGGTCCGGCGCCTCCCATCTTCATACGATGACTACTTCTTCTTTCCCCCCTGCCACGGCTCCTGTGCAGGCGTACTTTGTTCTGTTGAGGGCAAAGCAAAGTACTGCAGTGAGCAGGCACAGGGAAAGGTCAGAGAGGCCCGGCGCCTGCGCACTGCAGTACTTTACTCTGCCCTCAACAGGGAGGATAAAGTACGCTTGCACTGGAGCCGCGGCAGCAAGAAAAGAGGATGTCATCGCATGAATATGGGAGGCGCTGGACCTTGACACCCATCGGACCCAAACTGGGACCGCCCGTGGGTGAGTATGATATAACCTGTTTTTCTTATCTTGCAGGATACATCGGGGGCTTATCTACAGCATTATAGAATGCTGTACATAAGCCCCTGATGCTGGGGGCCGCAGCTTATAGGTGAATTTTGGGGTGACAGATTCCCTTTAAAGGAAGGTTGGACAAATCGCAGATACAGCCCAGTGGTGCTGTTTCTTCAGCACCCTCGGTTTTAGACTGTTGTTCTGCAGTCAGTTTCCATTGTTACCTGTACAAGTGGTCAGCCAATTCTGGTTCATATAATATGTGTATTTTTTTGTATTTCCTCTACAGGTGGAGCAATGTCACCCAGCTATTCCCCCACCTCTCCAGCTTATGAACCAAGGAGTCCTGGCGGCTATACTCCTCAGAGTCCAAGTTACTCTCCGACATCACCCTCTTACAGTCCAACCTCCCCTTCATATTCTCCCACAAGCCCAAACTATAGTCCCACTTCCCCGAGCTACTCTCCCACTTCCCCAAGCTACTCGCCAACAAGTCCAAGCTACTCCCCCACCTCTCCAAGTTATAGCCCAACCAGTCCCAGCTACAGTCCCACTTCCCCGAGCTATTCTCCTACATCCCCAAGCTATTCTCCAACATCGCCAAGCTACAGTCCTACTTCTCCCAGCTACAGTCCTACTTCTCCTAGTTACTCTCCTACTTCTCCTAGTTATTCTCCCACTAGTCCTAGTTACTCGCCCACGTCTCCCAGCTATTCTCCTACATCTCCCTCATACAGCCCAACTTCACCGTCATATTCACCTACATCCCCATCATACAGCCCAACATCACCCTCCTATTCTCCTACTTCTCCCAATTACTCGCCAACTTCTCCTAATTATACACCTACCTCTCCCAGTTACAGTCCGACCTCTCCCAGTTACAGTCCCACCTCTCCAAACTATAGTCCTACAAGCCCGAGTTATTCTCCAACATCGCCCAGTTACTCGCCTTCAAGTCCACGCTATACCCCACAGTCTCCGAGCTATACTCCTAGCTCCCCAAGCTACAGCCCCAGTTCACCCAGCTATTCCCCAACAAGCCCCAAATATACACCAACAAGCCCGTCCTACAGCCCAAGTTCTCCAGAGTACACGCCGACTTCCCCCAAGTATTCTCCAACTTCTCCCAAATACTCGCCAACTTCTCCCAAGTACACACCAACATCCCCTACTTATTCTCCAACAACTCCCAAATACTCACCCACATCTCCAACATATTCCCCTACTTCCCCAGTCTATACTCCTACATCCCCCAAATACTCTCCTACGTCGCCGACATATTCACCGACCTCTCCTAAGTATTCGCCAACTTCACCCACCTACTCTCCTACTAGTCCTAAAGGCTCCACTTACTCTCCTACGTCCCCAGGATACAGTCCCACGTCTCCAACCTACAGTCTCACAAGTCCAGCGATCAGTCCAGATGACAGTGATGAAGAAAACTGAGCAGCAGCAGCATTCCCTGGACATGTCTGTCTCTGTGATTGGGTGCTTCGCTCGTCTAAATGAGAAATTCTCACATGATCTATCAGTTAGCTCTAAGTGCATGGATCAGGGTTGGAGGCTTCCTTGTACGGCTTCAGCAGACCACGTTGTATTCATGCTTTTTTCGTGTGATAGACTAAAAGTTCATAATTTGGGGATTCATCGCTGCTTTAAGTGGCAAAATACAGTGTCTGATCGGCATCGGCACATTATTTATAGTGAAGGATAAGAAGCTTCAGCGTCTTCGTTCTGATTCTGCTCAGACTGCTAGGATTGGCAGTCTCTTTTGCTAAATGTTTTTGGAAATCTTAATAGATGTTTGACAAAGTGACGTTTTTGTTCTTCTAAAAAAAATAAATAAATAAAAAAAATAAAAGTTGCAAACTTCCAAAGTTTGGTCTGTTTCTTGCTTACATTTCCAGGGGATACTTTAGACTGGGCTGCTACAGTGAAGGAAATAATTATTTGATCCCTTGCTGATTTTGTAAGTTTGCCCACTGACAAAGACATAAACAATCTATAACTTTAAGGTTAGATTAATTTGTAACACTGAGAGAATATAAAAGCCAGAAAATCATTGTATACATTTTATATAAATTATTTTGCAGTGAGAAATAAGTATTTGATCCCTCTGGCAAACAAGACTTAATGTATGTTTTGGGTCATTGTTTTGCTGGAAGTACCAGCCACGACCCATTTTTAATGTTCTGGTGGAGGAAAGGAGGTTGTCACTCAGGATTTTATGGTACATGGCTGCATCCATTCTCCCACTGATGCTGTGAAGTAGTCCTGTGCCCCTAGCAGAAAAACACCCCAAAAACATAATGTTTCCACCTCCATGCTTGACAGTGGAGACGGTGTTCTTTAGGTCATAGGTAGCATTTCTCTTCCTCCACACACTGCGATTTGAGTCAATGCCAAAGAGCTCAATTTATTCAGTCGCCATGACAGCACCACGACAGAGGGGAACCACCTTTCAGGGACAGGAAACCTCAGACATAAAAGGGCGGCACCTCACTCCCCCGTCAGTTGGTTTCCTGTCCCTGACAGGGGAACCTCTTCAGGCAGACCCTAAGAAGAGGGTCGAAGACAAAGAAGATATCCCACTGCTGACAGGCCGGCGCAGGTAGCGGGGGGTCCCCTATCTCTGCCTGATCAGTTTGTGGAAGCACCACACGGCAGGGGTACTGTCTAGTGTCGGTGACAGCAGTGAGAAGCGGCCTCAGGTTGCATAGGCCGACTTCTGATGTGGACCGCGCACGTACCTGGTAAGTATGCAGAGCTGTGTTTTGCAGTGGTCGTGTCTGCTGGGGCCTCTGGAGATATGTCCGCTGCCTGATGCAGGCGCGCTTGTTGCTCCGGGCGGTGCTGGCATCCTCGGTCGTGCGTCGGCTGGCAAGGCCGCGGTCGTGACCGGAAGTGACGTTTCCGGATGCTAAGGCTGGGCGGCACGGCCTGATGACGCGACCGGGCATGCGCAGTAGCGCCGTCCCGGTCAATGGCGGCGCCCTGATGTCCGGACCGTGCTTGATCTCGGGAGGGGGCGGAGGCGTTACCCTGTGAAGCATGCCCTATAAGCGCTTGGTACTGGACGCACCACCCGTAAATCCTGCTGTCCCCCATCGGGGGGTGGTACCATGGGGGCATATTTTAAGGCAGCACATGACAGCTGTGAGGTGTTCCTGATCCGTTTTCGTGATGGAATCGCCAGAAGGAGCACCGCAGCTGGACAGGCAGCAGGAGTTGGAAGAGCCTCAGGTGACCTCCCAGCGGCGATCTAGTGGCAGTAGTTGCGCTGGTGGAGCTAAAGGGGCTCAGAAATCAGTCAAGTCCTCAAGCCGTAAGGAGTCTCCGGCTAAGAAGGACCCCCCCCCCCCAATCACTGTACCATTCGCTGCAGGGATGGGTAAGTGATCTACGTGAAAGTCCGCTTTCTGATTGCAGTCCCTCCTTATAATCCCTCTCTCCTTATTAGGGGAGGAAATGTGTTTCCAAGTCAAAACATAGGGAGTGTGCCATGTGTACAGTGCCACTTCCAGATGGACATAAAAAGAAGTTGTGCAGATCCTGCATACAACATTTAATTGAGGAGGAGGCCCCTGACCTTACGTCTACACTTAGAGAGATGGTTAAACAGGAGGTCAGAGATTCCATGAGATCCAGGTCTCAGAAGAGTGTTTCCAAAAGGAGGAAGGCGATTTCATCCCCAGCCTCAGATGTGGATTCAGACACAGGTGGTGTGAGCTCGGATTCTCTTCCATCATCTTCATCATCAGAGAACATAGGATCTAGCCGCGCTTGTCTGTCACTGGATAGGATTAATCACCTAGTCAAAGCCGTCAACAACACTATGGGGATTGAAGAGACCCAGTCAGAATGTTCCATTCAGGACATAATGTTCAAGGGCATAGACCGTAAATCCCGAAGGTTTTTTCCAGTAGTGGATAAAATTAAGTCGCTGATTACAAAAGAATGGAAGAAACCTGAAAGGAAGTGGTCGCTTCCACCTGCATTCTAAAGGAGGTATCCTTTCGAGGAGGAGGCTTCATCCTCATGGGACAAGGTCCCGAAACTGGATGCGGCAGTGACCAAGGCATGCAAAAAAACTTCTCTTCCATTTGAGGATTTCGGGAATCTAAAGGACCTGCTAGATAGGAAAGCCGACGTGTTCCTTAAAGGTGCTTGGGGAAACATCAGCGGGATCTCTGAGGCCGGCAATTGCGGCCACTTGCACAGCCCGGTCGTTGATGGTGTGGCTGGGCCACCTAGAAGACCAACTCAAAGATAAGGTTCCTAGGAATGAGATCCTATCTTCTATGTCGATAATTCAAGATGCAGCAGCTTTCCTTTCGGATGCATCAGCGGATTCTGTTAGGCTGGCCGCAAGGTCTTCAGCCTTATCTAACGCAGCCCGTAGAGCACTTTGGATAAAATGTTGGCCAGGAGACTTACAGGCCAGATCAAAGCTGTGTAGCATCCCCTGTGAAGGTGTTCATTTGTTTGGACCGGTGCTAGATGAGCTACTGGAAAAGGCGGGTGACAGTAAGAAGCGGTTCCCTCTTTTGAGAAAACCCTTTTATAGGCGAGATTACAACAGAGGATGGTCTTATCGCAGAAGATCAGACAGATTCAAATAGAGAATCAACCAGATATAACAGCAACAGAAGAAGAGGTAGAGGATATATGTTTAATTCCTCTCGGGACTCTAAAAAACCTCAATGACTGGCGGTCCAGGTGGGCGGTAGGCTTTTTACCCGGCCTGGTTGCAGATCACCAATAGTCCGTGGATTCTCAGTATCATTAAAGAGGGTCTAAGATTCGAGTTCCATCATATCCCTCAGGACAAATTTTAAATTAACACCCGTCCGTTCTTCTCCTGCAGAACAATTGGCACTGGAGTCAGAAGTCCAGGATCTCCAACAAAAAAGGGTTCTGATTAGAGTGCCCACGGATGAGCGAGGTAAGGCTAGGTTCACATTTGCGTTGTGCGCCGTAGCGTCGGCGACGCAACGCACAACGCAAATGTAAACGCATGCACAACGCAGCGTTTTGTGACGCATGCGTCCATTTTTTTCATGGTTTTGGGCGCAGAAAAAACTGCAACTTGCTGCGTCCTCTGCGCCCTGACGCATGCGTCACAAAACGCAAGTGCAACGCATGTCCATGCGCCCCCCCATGTTAAATATAGGGGCGCATGACGCATGCGGCGACGCTGCGGCGCCGAACGCTAATGTGAACGTAGCCTAAGGGGTTTTATTCCCCTTTATTCCTGATAAAAAAAACTTGATGGATCATATCGTACCATCATCAACTTAAAAAGGCCTGAATGATTTCTTTCTGATCCCATCCTTTAAAATGGAGTCTGTGAAAACGGCAATAAAACTTCTCTTTTACAATTGCTTCATGGTTCTCTTAGATCTGAAAGACGCCTAATTATCATGTCCCAATACATGTAGATCATCAGCGTTTTCTTAGGGTGGCGGTTTCACTTGCCGGCACAGTAGAACACTCTCAGTGTCAGGCACTCCCCTTTGGTGTTGCAGTTGCACCCCGTGTTTTTACTAAGATCATAGTAGAAGTTATGGCGCACCTTCACGAACAAAACATACTAATTCCCTACCTAGATGATTTATTGATTGTGGGACGTTCAGAGTCACATTGTAAAGACCAATTGGGGAAAGTGATAGCAGCATTACACAAATTAGGATGGATTATTAATCTCAAAAAGTCTCGTCTGCAGCCCTTAAAATCACAAGAGTTTTTAGGTCTTATCATAGACTCTAGTCAGCAGGAATGTCGCCTGCCGGACTCAAAAGTGGATAGTATTCATCGGCTGGCCACCAGAATGATTAGTAATCCTTTAGTCTCCTTAAGAGGAGTGATGTCACTTTTGGGTTCTCTTACTACTTGTATTCTGGCAGTTCTCTGGGCTCAGTTTCACACCAGAACTCTGCAGTGGGATGTCCTACATAATTTTCGTCGGCTGAGTGCTAATCTCGAAAGTAAATTTTCACTATCTGTTGAGACGATTAGTTCATTAATTTGGTGGACGCACATACCAAATCTTCGTAGAGGGGTACCCTGGACAAATCATATAACGCGGGTAATAACTGATGCTAGCCCCATGGGTTGGGGGGCACACTGGGAGAATAATTGGATCCAGGGTCTGTGGTCCCAGTCTGAACAAAACTTATCCTCTAATCTAAAGGAATTGTTAGCAGTAGAGCGCACGTTAAATAGTTTCTTTATACCCCTACAGGGTAGACATGTCAGACTGTTCTGACAACCAGGTGAACCTATTGCCTGGTTCGTTAATGGAGGTTGCGAATCGTATTTTTCAGATGGCCGAGAATCACCTACTTTCCCTTACGGCTCTTCACATAAAGGGAAAGCTCAATACCATGGCCGATTATCTAAGCCGCAACGAACTCAAACAAGGGGACTGGTCTCTAAAGCCGGCTGTCTTCAATCAGATCGTGCATTTATGGGGATGTCCAGAAATAGATCTCTTTGCCAACCGAGGAAACAAAACTACATCAATTCTGTTCCTTAAATCCAAGGGACAACCCGTATGCAGTGGACGCTCTTCTAATCTCTTGGAACTTCAGTCTCGCTTATGCCTTTCCCCCTCTAAACCTAATTCCTATAGTTCTGAGGAAAATACGGGAAGACAGGGCCCGAGTGATCCTAATAGCCCAGTTCTGGCCCAGAAGGTCGTGGTTCCCATGGCTGAGGAGGATGTCCATTTCCCAGCCATGGATCCTCCCAGAATTACCAGACCTTCTCTCCCAGGGTCCAATTCTGCATCCACGAGTAGCCAACTTACACCTAACAGCGTGGAATTTGAGAGGTCACTGCTAAGGGGGAAAGGATTTTCTCAAAATCTTATAAATACACTTCTTAAGAGTAGGAAAACCTCTACGACAAACATTTGTCAGGGTTTGGAAAACGTTCCTATCGAGTTCAGGAGCGCAGATTGACCAAAAACCTTGTATCACTCAAATTTTAGAATTTTTGCAAAGGGGCCTAGAGATGGGCCTAGCCACTAGCACCCTCAGAGTTCAGGTGTCGGCTCTGGGGGCACTATACAATTCTAACTTAGCCAGCAATCACTGGATATCTAGGTTCTTCAAGGCGGTTACTAGATCCAGACCAGTCATTAAAGGGACACTGTCACCTGAATTTGGAGGGAACAATCTTTAGCCATAGGGGCGGGGTTTTCGGCTGTTTGATTCACCCTTTCCTTACCCGCTGGCTGCATGCTGGCTGCAGTATTGGATTGAAGTTCATTCTCTGTCCTCCATAGTACACGCCTGCGTAAGGCAAGATTGCCTTGTGCAGGCATGTACTACGGAGGACAGAGAATGAACTTCAATCCCATATTGCAGCCAGCGGGTAAGGAAAGGGTGAATCAAACACCCGAAAACCCCGCCCCTATGGCTAAAGATTGTTCCCTCCAAATTCAGGTGACAGTGTCCCTTTAAACAAAAGATAGTTCCATGGGATCTAAATCTTGTGAACACAAGCCCCGTTCGAGCCTATTGATACTGTCCCAATAAAGATCCTGTAGGTTAAAACGGCCCTCTTAGTTGCACTCACGTCCGCAAGAAGGGTTAGTGATCTACAAGCATTATCTAGACAACCTCCATACATGCAGTTTAGGGAAGATAGTTATTATGAAACCTGACCCCCTTTATCTTCCGAAAGTTGCTTCAAAATTTCATAGATCACAAGAGGTGGTCCTACCTTCGTTTTGTTCTAATCCCTCTAATGATAAGGAGCATAGATTTCATTGTTTGGATGTAAGAAGGTGTCTTCTTAAATATATTTGTTACAGACACCTGGAAAAAAGATAACTCCTTATTTATATCTTACCAGGGAATTAGAAAAGGTCTTAGGGTATCAAAGAATACACTAGCCAGATGGATCAGGGAGGCGATTTCTCTCGCTTATACCGCAGGTGGCATGGAAATTCCAGAGGGTATAAAAGCTCACTCCACTCGTGCTGTGGCCAGATCCTGGGCGGAGAGAGCAAAGGTGTCGATTGAAGACATTTGTAAAGCGGCCACATGGTCCTCTCCATCTACCTTTCTTAGGCACTATAGATTAGATCTAGGTGGCTCCTCCGACCTCACGTTTGGGAGAAGGGTGCTTGAAGCAATTGTCCCTCCCTAGTCTCTTTTTCTTCTCTGAAAGTCTCTCGTGGTGCTGTCATGGCGACTGAATAAATATGTAAGCTACTTACTGGTAGCGGTGTTTTTCAGGAGCCCATGACAGCACCCTTATATTCCCTACCCTCTCTACTTGTATGGGTCAACACTTCCTTTAATCAATTCCTAAGTTTTTTCACTGGGTGAATTGTACCATGTTTTAAAATTGTTTATATGCTACTAACCTAGAAGGTCCTTTCGTACTCTGTAAACCAACTGATGGGGGAGTGAGGTGCCGCCCTTTTATGTCTCAGGTTTCCTGTCCCTGAAGGGCGGATCCCCTCTCCCGTGGTGCTGTCTTGGGCTCCTGAAAAACACCGCTACCAGTAAGTAGCTTACGTATTTTCCCTTCTCCCATGACAGCACCACCTGAGAGAGGGTGTCTGCCCACCAAGGACCGGAAACCTACTGAATAAAAAGGTGGTACCTCTCCTCTGTCAGTTTGGTTTCCGGTCCTTGTGGGAACCACTTCCTTCTACAGGTACACAACTTAACCGGGAGGGTGTCCAGGATGAGGGATGCTTTCCGCGGGTCGGGTAACGCTGACGGGGGGGCTGTTGGTGCAGGCAGAGACCTCTTAGGTTAAGGTCTCTGGCCAACATGAGGTCTCGGATCTGCGCTCTGAGGGTTGCAGGAGCGCCCCAGCGATGTGCGCTGCAACTCGCTTCCGGGGCTGCGCACGTGCCGGGTGCGTTGGATGGAGCCGGCGTGCCTGGGGACGAGGGCACCTGAAAGCGAGGCCGCCCGGGTTTGTGCATGCGCAGGACAGATATCCGGCGCGTGCCGAGGACTTCAGCGGCCATCCGGGACTGCGCAGGGCTATGGGATCCCTGCACACAGTGCGCTGGATTTGAACTTCAGGTTCAGGAGACGGAGCCAGAGGAGGGCTGGGCCATCTGGTATGTAAAGGGAGGTGTTAAGATCCGGTGACCTTGGAGCCGCATGAAACTTTCTCTGGAGTGGGTGGAAACTGTACTGACCGCAGATCCTGAACGAACACCGCAACTAGAAGTAGCCGTGGGGTGTGCCTAACAAACCCTAGACACCTCGACACAGCCGGAGGACTAAATACCCCTATAGATGGAAATAGGAATACTACCTTGCCTCAGAGCAGAACCCCAAAGGATAGGCAGCCCCCACGAATATTGACTGTGAGTAGGAGAAGAAAAGACACACGCAGGCAGAAAACAAGATTTAGCAAAAGAGGCCACTCTAGCTAAATAGGAAAGGACAGGACAGAACACTAGGCGGTCAGTATTAAAACCCTTCAAAAAATATCCACAGCAGATAATACAAAAATTCCGCAATCTAACTAAAGACGTGGAGTGAATATCTGCAGCCCCAGAGAATCCAACTAGACTGAGAAAATACTGACACAATCTAAGCTGGACAAGAAAACACAAAAGAATAGCACTGAATTATGAAGCACACAGCATGTGTGCCACAGAAACAAAACCAGGCACTTCTCTTTGCTGATTTGGCAGAAAGGCAGGAGGAACCAGGCAGAGGTCCAACACCTCCCAACAACAATTGACAACTGGCAAGGACTAATGAATCCTGCACACCTAAATACCCCAGTCAGAACTGCAATCAGCAGATACACCTGACCAGGACTGCAACTCAGGGACAACTGCATTACCACCTACAACCACCGGAGGGAGCCCAAAAGCAGAATTCACAACAGTACCCCCCCCCCTTGAGGAGGGGTCACCGAACCCTCACCAGAGCCCCCAGGCCGATCAGGACAAGCCAGATGAAAAGCATGAACCAAATCAGCAGCATGGACATCAGAGGCAAAAACCCAAGAATTATCCTCCTGGCCATAACCCTTCCATTTGACAAGATACTGAAGCCTCCGCCTCGAAAAACGAGAATCCAAAATCTTCTCAACCACATACTCCAACTCCCCATCAATAGTGTTGAGCGATACCGTCCGATACTTGAAAGTATCGGTATCGGAAAGTATCGGCCGATACCGGCAAAGTATCGGATCTAATCCGATACCGATACCCGATACCAATACAAGTCAATGGGACTCAAGTATCGGACGGTATCCCTGATGGTTCCCAGGGTCTGAAGGAGAGGAAACTCCTTCAGGCCCTGGGATCCATATTACTGTGTAAAATAAAGAATTAAAATAAAAAATATTGCTATACTCACCTCTCCGACGCAGCCTGCACCTTACCGAGGGAACCGGCAGCCTTCTTTGCTTAAAATGCGCGCGTTTACTGCCTTCCGTGATGTCACGGCTTCTGATTGGTCGCGTGCCGCCCATGTGACCGCGACGTGACCAATCACAACAAGCCGTGACGTAATTTCAGGTCCTGAATGCCTAATTCTAGGCATTCAGGATTTGAAAATTACGTCACGGCTTGTGATTGGTCGCGTGCCGCCCATGTGACCGCGACGCGACCAATCACAACAAGCCGTGACGTAATTTTCAGGTCCTGAATGCCTAATTCTAGGCATTCAGGATTTGAAAATTACGTCACGGCTTGTGATTGGTCGCGTGCCACCCATGAAACCGCGATGCGACCAATCACAAGCCGTGACGTAATTTTCAAATCCTGAATGCCCAGAATTAGGCATTCAGGACCTGAAATTACGTCACGGCTTGTTGTGATTGGTCGTGTCGCGGTCACATGGGCGGCACGCGACCAATCAGAAGCCGTGACGTCACGGAAGGCAGTAAACGCGCGCATTTTAAGCAAAGAAGGCTGCCGGTTCCCTTGGTGAGGTGCTGGCTGCGTCGGAGAGGTGAGTATAGCAATATTTTTTATTTTAATTCTTTATTTTACACATTGCTATTAATCCCGATACCGATTCCCGATATCACAAAAGTATCGGATCTCGGTATCGGAATTCCGATACCGCTAAGTATCGGCCGATACCCGATACTTGCGGTATCGGAATGCTCAACACTACCCATCAACCAACACAGGGGCCGGAGGATCAACAGAGGGAACAACGGTGTTATGATCTGGTGACCTTGGAGCTGCATGAGACTTTCTCTGGAGTAGGTGGTACCTGTACTGACCGCAAACCCTAAACTGACACCGCAACTAGAAGTAGCCGTGGGGTGTACCTAACACAAACTAGACACCTCGACACAGCCAGAGGACTAAATACCCCTATAGATGGAAATGGGAATTCTATCTTGCCTCAGAGCAAAACCCCAAAGGATAGGCAGCCCCCCGCAAATATTGACTGTGAATATAAGAGTAAAGACACACACAGGCAGAAAACAGGATTTAGCAAAAGAGGCACCTCTAGCTAAATAGAAAAGGATAGGACAGAGTACTAAGCGGTCAGTATTAAAATCCTAAAAATATCCACAGCAGATAATACAAAAATACCACATCTATCTAAAGACATGGAATGTATATCTGCATCTCCTGACAATCCAACATGACTGAAAAATCCAAACACAGTCTAAGCTGGACAAATAAATACAATGAATTGCACTGAATTGTAAAGCACACAGCATGTGTGCTGCAGAGACAAAAACAGAAACTTATCTTAGCTGAATTGGCAGCAGAGCAGGAGGAACCAGACAGAGATGTAACACCTCCAACAACAATTGACAACTGGCAAGGGCTAATGGATCCTGTACACCTAAATAGCCCAGTCAGAGCTGCAATCAGCAGAAACACCTGCCCAGGATTGCAACCCAGAGACAACTGCACTACCACCAACAACCACCGGAGGGAACCCAAGAGCAGAATTCACAACACAACGGGTACCACGTATTTCCGCAATAAAGATCTATGGAAGACATTATGGATAGCAAAAGAGGCCGGAAGCGCCACTCGAAAAGACACCGGATTAATAATCCCAGAAATCCTATAAGGACTAATAAACCGAGGCTTAAACTTAGGAGAAGAAACCTTCATAGGAACATGACGGGAAGACAACCAGACCAGATCCCCAACCTGAAGCCGGGAACCAACACACCGACGACGGTTAGCAAAACGTTGAGCCTCCTCCTGAGACAACACCAAATTGTCCACCACATGAGCCCAAATCTGCTGCAACCTGTCAACCACCGAATCCACACCAGGACAGTCAGAAGGCTCAACCTGCCCTGAAGAAAAACGAGGATGAAAACCAAAATTACAAAAGAAAGGCAAAACCAAAGTAGCTGAACTAGCCCGATTATTAAGGGCAAACTCGGCCAATGGCAAAAAGGCCACCCAATCATCCTGATCAGCAGACACAAAGCATCTCAAATAGGTCTCCAAAGTCTGATTAGTTCGCTCGGTCTGGCCATTTGTCTGAGGATGAAATGCAGAAGAAAAAGACAAATCAATGCCCAGCCTAGCACAAAAGGCCCGCCAAAACCTAGAAACAAACTGGGAACCTCTGTCGGACACAATATTCTCCGGAATACCATGCAAACGAACCACATGCTGAAAAAACAACGGAACCAAATCTGAAGAAGAAGGCAATTTAGGCAAAGGCACCAAATGAACCATCTTAGAAAACCGGTCACAAACAACCCAGATAACCGACATCCTCTGGGAAACCGGAAGATCAGAAATAAAATCCATAGAAATATGCATCCAGGGCCTCTCAGGGACCGGCAATGGCAAAAGTAACCCACTAGCACGGGAACAACAAGGCTTGGCCCGCGCACAAGTCTGTTATGATCCGGTAACCCTGGAGCCGCATGAGACGTTCTCTGGAGTAGGTGGAACCTGTACTGACCGCAATCCCTTAACTGACACCGCAACTAGAAGTAGCCGTGGGATGTACCTAACACGTCCTAGACACCTCGACACAGCCGGAGGACTAAATACCCCTATAGATGGAAAAGGGAATTCTATCTTGCCTCAGAGCAGAACCCCAAAGGATAGGTAGCCCCCCACAAATATTGACTGTGAGTATAAGAGGAAGGACATACGCAGGCAGAAAGCAGGATTTAGCAAAAGAGGCACATCTAGCTAAATAGAAAAGGATAGGACAGAATTCTAAGCGGTCAGTATTAAAACCCTAAAAATATCCACAGCAGAAAATACTAAATATTCTACATCTAACTAAAGACATAGAATGTATATCTGCCTCTCCAGAGAATCCAGCATGACTGAAAAATCCAAACAAAGTCTAAGCTGGACAAAAACACAATGAATTGCACTGAGATGTAAAGCACACTGCATGTGTGCTATAGAGACAAAGAAAACAGACACTTATCTTAGCTGAATTGACAGCAGGGCATGAGGAGCCAGACAGAGATGCAATCCCTCCAAGTACAATGGACAACTGGTAGGGAATCATGCATCCTGCACACCTAAATACCTAGCAGAGCTGCAATTAGCAGAAACACCTGCCCTGGATTACAACCCAGAGACAACTGCACTACCACCAAGAACCACCGGAGGGAGCCCAAGAGCAGAATTCACAACACAAGTCCCACAGGACTGCACAAAAGAACGCACATCACGTGACAAGGAAGGCCACCAAAAGGACCTACCAACCAAATCTCTGGTACCAAAAATCCCAGGATGACCAGCCAACACTGAACAATGAACCTCAGAAATTACCTTACTTGTCCATCTATCAGGAACAAACAGCTTCCCCACAGGACAGCGGTCAGGTTTATCAGCCTGAAATTCCTGAAGCACCCGCCGTAAATCAGGGGAGATGGCAGAAAGAATCACCCCTTCCTTAAGAATGCCAACCGGCTCAAGGACTCCAGGAGAATCAGGCAAAAAAACTCCTAGAGAGGGCATCAGCCTTAACATTCTTAGATCCCGGAAGATACGAGACCACAAAATCAAAACGGGAGAAAAACAGGGACCATCGAGCCTGTCTAGGGTTCAGCCGCTTGGCCGACTCGAGGTAAATCAGATTCTTATGATCGGCCAAGACCACAACGCGGTGCTTGGCTCCCTCAAGCCAATGTCGCCTGTTATGGTTCTCAATGGCAAGAGAACATAGCCCAGCATACATAGGAACTAGCTCTTGGAAGGATGGAAACTTAAACTGACCATGAACTAAACCTGCCGCACAACTAACAGTAGCCGGGTAGCGTAGCCTGCGTTTTATCCCTAGACGCCCAGCGCCGGCCGGAGGACTAACTAATCCTGGCAGAGGAAAATATAGTCCTGGCTCACCTCTAGAGAAATTTCCCCGAAAGGCAGACAGAGGCCCCCACATATATTGGCGGTGATTTAAGATGAAAATGACAAACGTAGTATGAAAATAGGTTTAGCAAAATCGAGGTCCGCTTACTAGATAGCAGGAAGACAGAAAGGGTACTTTCATGGTCAGCTGAAAACCCTATCAATACACCATCCTGAAATTACTTTAAGACTCTAGTATTAACTCATAACATCAGAGTGGCAATTTCAGATCACAAGAGCTTTCCAGACACAGAAACGAAACTGCAGCTGTGAACTGGAACAAAATGCAAAAAACAAACAAGGACAAAAGTCCGACTTAGCTGGAAGTTGTCTGGTAGCAGGAACATGCACAGAAAGGCTTCTGATTACAATGTTGACCGGCATGGAAGTGACAGAGGAGCAAGGTTAAATAGCGACTCCCACATCCTGATGGGAACAGGTGAACAGAGGGGATGATGCACACAAGTTCAATTCCACCAGTGGCCACCGGGGGAGCCCAAAATCCAATTTCACAACAGTACCCCCCCCTCAAGGAGGGGGCACCGAACCCTCACCAGAACCACCAGGGCGATCAGGATGAGCCCTATGAAAGGCACGGACCAGATCGGAGGCATGAACATCAGAGGCAGTCACCCAAGAATTATCCTCCTGACCGTATCCCTTCCATTTGACCAGATACTGGAGTTTCCGTCTGGAAACACGGGAGTCCAAGATTTTTTCCACAACGTACTCCAACTCGCCCTCAACCAACACCGGAGCAGGAGGCTCAACGGAAGGCACAACCGGTACCTCATACCTGCGCAACAATGACCGATGAAAAACATTATGAATAGAAAAAGATGCAGGGAGGTCCAAACGGAAGGACACAGGGTTAAGAATCTCCAATATCTTGTACGGGCCGATGAACCGAGGCTTAAACTTAGGAGAAGAAACCCTCATAAGGACAAAACGAGAAGACAACCACACCAAGTCCCCGACACAAAGCCGAGGACCAACCCGACGCCGGCGGTTGGCAAAAAGCTGAGTCTTCTCCTGGGACAACTTCAAATTGTCCACCACCTGCCCCCAAATCTGATGCAACCTCTCCACCACAGCATCCACTCCAGGACAATCCGAAGATTCCACCTGACCGGAGGAAAATCGAGGATGAAACCCCGAATTACAGAAAAAAGGAGACACCAAGGTGGCAGAGCTGGCCCGATTATTGAGGGCAAACTCCGCTAAAGGCAAAAAAGCAACCCAATCATCCTGATCTGCAGACACAAAACACCTCAAATATGTCTCCAAAGTCTGATTCGTCCGCTCGGTCTGGCCATTAGTCTGAGGATGGAAAGCAGACGAGAAAGACAAATCTATGCCCATCCTAGCACAGAATGCCCGCCAAAATCTAGACACGAATTGGGTTCCTCTGTCAGAAACGATATTCTCCGGAATACCATGCAAACGAACCACATTTTGAAAAAACAGAGGAACCAACTCGGAAGAAGAAGGCAACTTAGGCAGGGGAACCAAATGGACCATCTTAGAGAAACGGTCACACACCACCCAGATGACAGACATCTTCTGAGAAACAGGAAGATCCGAAATAAAATCCATCGAGATGTGCGTCCAAGGCCTCTTCGGGATAGGCAAGGGCAACAACAATCCACTAGCCCGAGAACAACAAGGCTTGGCCCGAGCACAAACGTCACAAGACTGCACAAAGCCTCGTACATCTCGTGACAGGGAAGGCCACCAGAAGGACCTTGCCACCAAATCCCTGGTACCAAAGATTCCAGGATGACCTGCCAACGCAGAAGAATGAACCTCAGAAATGACTTTACTGGTCCAATCATCAGGAACAAACAGTCTACCAGGTGGGCAACGATCAGGTCTATCCGCCTGAAAATCCTGCAAGGCCCGCCGCAGGTCTGGAGAAACGGCAGACAATATCACTCCATCCTTAAGGATACCTGTAGGTTCAGAATTACCAGGGGAGTCAGGCTCAAAACTCCTAGAAAGGGCATCCGCCTTAACATTCTTAGAACCCGGTAGGTATGACACCACAAAATTAAACCGAGAGAAAAACAACGACCAGCGCGCCTGTCTAGGATTCAGGCGTCTGGCGGACTCAAGATAAATTAAATTTTTGTGGTCGGTCAATA
This sequence comes from Ranitomeya variabilis, assembly GCF_051348905.1. Classification (NCBI taxonomy): domain Eukaryota; kingdom Metazoa; phylum Chordata; class Amphibia; order Anura; family Dendrobatidae; genus Ranitomeya; species Ranitomeya variabilis. The sequence goes on along the minus strand of NC_135236.1, from coordinate 191,207 downwards.
CCACCACCTGATGTCTAGCCCCCTCAAGCCAATGACGCCACTCCTCAAAAGCCCACTTCATGGCCAAAAGCTCCCGATTCCCAATATCATAATTCCGCTCGGCGGGCGAAAATTTACGAGAAAAAAAAGCACAAGGTTTCATCACGGAGCAGTCGGAACTTCTTTGCGACAAAACCGCCCCAGCTCCGATTTCAGAAGCGTCGACCTCAACCTGAAAAGGAAGAGCAACATCAGGCTGACGCAACACAGGGGCGGAAGAAAAGCGGCGCTTAAGCTCCCGAAAGGCCTCCACAGCAGCAGGGGACCAATCAGCAACATCAGCACCCTTCTTAGTCAAATCAGTCAATGGTTTAACAACATCAGAAAAACCAGCAATAAATCGACGATAAAAGTTAGCAAAGCCCAAAAATTTCTGAAGACTCTTAAGAGAAGAGGGTTGCGTCCAATCACAAATAGCCCGAACCTTGACAGGATCCATCTCGATGGAAGAGGGGGAAAAAATGTATCCCAAGAAGGAAATCTTTTGAACCCCAAAAACGCACTTAGAACCCTTCACACACAAGGAATTAGACCGCAAAACCTGAAAAACCCTCCTGACCTGCTGGACATGAGAGTCCCAGTCATCCGAAAAAATCAGAATATCATCCAGATACACGATCATAAATTTATCCAAATAATCACGGAAAATGTCATGCATAAAGGACTGAAAGACTGAAGGGGCATTTGAAAGGCCAAAAGGCATCACCAAATACTCAAAGTGGCCCTCGGGCGTATTAAATGCGGTTTTCCACTCATCCCCCTGCTTAATGCGCACTAAATTATACGCCCCACGGAGATCTATCTTAGAGAACCACTTGGCCCCCTTTATGCGAGCAAACAAATCAGTCAGCAGTGGCAACGGATATTGATATTTAACCGTGATTTTATTCAAAAGCCGATAATCAATACACGGCCTCAAAGAGCCATCTTTCTTAGACACAAAGAAAAAACCGGCTCCTAAGGGAGATGACGAAGGACGAATATGTCCCTTTTCCAAGGACTCCTTTATATATTCTCGCATAGCAGCATGTTCAGGCACAGACAGATTAAATAAACGACCCTTAGGGTATTTACTACCCGGAATCAAATCTATGGCACAATCGCACTCCCGGTGCGGAGGTAATGAACCAAGCTTAGGTTCTTCAAAAACGTCACGATAGTCAGACAAGAATTCAGGAATCTCAGAGGGAATAGATGACGAAATGGAAACCAAAGGTACGTCCCCATGCATCCCCTTACATCCTCAGCTTAACACAGACATAGCGTTCCAGTCGAGGACTGGGTTATGAGATTGCAGCCATGGCAATCCAAGCACCAACACATCATGTAGATTATACAGCACAAGAAAGCGAATAATCTCCTGATGATCCGGATTAATTCGCATAGTTACTTGTGTCCAGTATTGTGGTTTATTACTAGCCAATGGGGTGGAGTCAATCCCCTTCAGAGGTATAGGAGTTTCAAGAGGCTCTAAATCATACCCACAGCGTTTGGCAAAGGACCAATCCATAAGACTCAAAGCGGCGCCAGAGTCGACATAGGCATCCGCGGTAATAGATGACAAAGAACAAATCAGGGTCACAGATAGAATAAACTTAGACTGAAAAGTGCCAATTGAAACTGACTTATCAAGCTTCTTAGTACGCTTAGAGCATGCTGATATAACATGAGTTGAATCACCACAATAAAAGCACAACCCATTTTTTCGTCTAAAATTCTGCCGTTCGCTTCTGGACAGAATTCTATCACATTGCATATTCTCTGGCGTCTTCTCAGTAGACACCGCCAAATGGTGCACAGGTTTGCGCTCCCGCAGACGTCTATCGATCTGGATAGCCATTGTCATGGACTCATTCAGACCCGCAGGCACAGGGAACCCCACCATAACATCCTTAACGGCATCAGAGAGACCCTCTCTGAAATTCGCCGCCAGGGCGCACTCATTCCACTGAGTAAGCACAGACCATTTACGGAATTTTTGGCAGTATATTTCAACTTCATCTTGCCCCTGAGATAGGGACATCAAGGCTTTTTCCGCCTGAAGCTCTAAATGAGGTTCCTCATAAAGCAACCCCAAGGCCAGAAAAAACGCATCCACATTGAGCAACGCAGGATCCCCTGGAGCCAATGCAAAAGCCCAATCTTGAGGGTCGCCCCGGAGCAAGGAAATCACAATCCTGACCTGCTGAGCAGGATCTCCAGCAGAGCGAGATTTCAGGGACAAAAACAACTTGCAATTATTTTTGAAATTTTGAAAGCAAGATCTATTCCCCGAGAAAAATTCAGGCAAAGGAATTCTAGGTTCAGATATAGGAAAATGAACAACAAAATCTTGTAAATTTTGAACTTTCGTGGTGAGATTATTCAAACCTGCAGCTAAACTCTGAATATCCATTTTAAACAGGTGAACACAGAGCCATTCCAGGATTAGAAGGAGAGAGAGAGAGGAAGGCTGCAATATAGGCAGACTTGCAAGTGATTCAATTGAAAGCACACTCAGAACTGAAGGGAAAAAAAAAAAATAAAAAATTTTTCAGCAGACTTCTTTTTTCTCTCCTTTCTCTGCCAATTAATTTAACCCTTTGTGGGCCGGTCAAACTGTTATGGTTCTCAATGGCAAGAGAACATAGCCCAGCATACATAGGAACTAGCTCTTGGAAGGATGGAAACTTAAACTGACCATGAACTAAACCTGCCGCACAACTAACAGTAGCCGGGTAGCGTAGCCTGCGTTTTATCCCTAGACGCCCAGCGCCGGCCGGAGGACTAACTAATCCTGGCAGAGGAAAATATAGTCCTGGCTCACCTCTAGAGAAATTTCCCCGAAAGGCAGACAGAGGCCCCCACATATATTGGCGGTGATTTAAGATGAAAATGACAAACGTAGTATGAAAATAGGTTTAGCAAAATCGAGGTCCGCTTACTAGATAGCAGGAAGACAGAAAGGGTACTTTCATGGTCAGCTGAAAACCCTATCAATACACCATCCTGAAATTACTTTAAGACTCTAGTATTAACTCATAACATCAGAGTGGCAATTTCAGATCACAAGAGCTTTCCAGACACAGAAACGAAACTGCAGCTGTGAACTGGAACAAAATGCAAAAAACAAACAAGGACAAAAGTCCGACTTAGCTGGAAGTTGTCTGGTAGCAGGAACATGCACAGAAAGGCTTCTGATTACAATGTTGACCGGCATGGAAGTGACAGAGGAGCAAGGTTAAATAGCGACTCCCACATCCTGATAGGAACAGGTGAACAGAGGGGATGATGCACACAAGTTCAATTCCACCAGTGGCCACCGGGGGAGCCCAAAATCCAATTTCACAACAGTCGCCACTCCTCAAATGCCCACTTCATGGCCAATAACTCCCGATTACCGACATCATAATTGCGCTCCGCAGGCGAAAACTTCCTGGAAAAAAAGGCACATGGTTTCATCAAAGAACCATCAGAACTCCTCTGAGACAAAATGGCCCCTGCTCCAATCTCAGAAGCGTCAACCTCAACCTGAAAAGAAAGAGAAACATCCGGCTGACGCAACACAGGGGCAGAAGTAAATCGGCGTTTAAGCTCCTGAAAGGCCTCAACAGCCGCAGAGGACCAATTCGTCACATCAGCGCCTTTCTGTGTCAAATCGGTCAGGGGTTTAACCACACTGGAAAAGTTGGCAATGAAACGGCGATAAAAATTAGCAAAGCCCAAAATTTCTGAAGACTTCACAGATGTGGGTTGAATCCAGTCATGAATGGCTTGGACCTTAACAGGATCCATTTCTATAGATGAGGGAGAAAAAATAAAACCCAAAAAAGAGACCTTCTGAACTCCAAATAGGCACTTAGACCCCTTCACAAATGAAGCATTATCACGAAGGATCTGGAATACCATCCTGACCTGCTTCACATGAGACTCCCAATCACCGGAAAAAATCAAAATATCATCCAAATACACAATCATGAATTTATCAAGATAATTGCGGAAAATATCATGCATGAAGGACTGAAATACAGAAGGAGCATTAGAGAGCCCGAAAGGCATCACAAGGTATTCAAAATGGCCTTCGGGCGTATTAAATGCAGTTTTCCATTCGTCACCCTGTTTAATACGAACAAGATTATATGCCCCTCGAAGGTCAATCTTAGTAAACCAACTGGCCCCCTGGATCCGAGCAAACAAATCAGAAAGCAAAGGTAAAGGGTATTGGAATTTGACCGTGATCTTATTAAGAAGGCGATAATCAATACAGGGTCTCAAGGAGCCATCCTTCTTGGCAACAAAAAAGAATCCCGCTCCCAATGGTGAGGAAGACGGCCGAATATGCCCCTTCTCCAAAGACTCCTTAACATAACTCCGCATGGCTGCATGCTCTGGCACAGACAGATTGAAAAGTCGGCTCTTAGGGAACTTACAGCCAGGAATCAAGTTAATAGCACAATCACAGTCCCTATGTGGAGGAAGGGAACTGGACTTGGTCTCATCAAATACATCCTGGAAATCTGACAAAAACTCAGGAACTTCAGAAGAGGGGGAAGAGGAAATTGACATCAAAGGAACGTCACTATGTACCCCTTGACAACCCCAACTAGTCACAGACATAGATTTCCAATCCAGCACCGGATTATGTCCCTGTAACCATGGAAAACCCAGTACAACAACATCATGCAAATTATGCAACACCAGAAAACGGCAATCTTCCTGATGTGCTGGAGCCATGCACATGGTCAGCTGAGTCCAATACTGAGGTTTATCCTTGGCCAACGGTGTAGCATCAATGCCCCTCAAAGGAATAGGGCTCTGCAAAGGCTGCAAGGAAAAACCACAGCGCCTGGCAAATTCCAAGTCCATCAAGTTCAGGGCAGCGCCTGAATCCACAAATGCCATGACAGAAAAGGACGATAATGAGCAAATCAAGGTCACAGATAAGAGAAATTTAGGCTGTACAGTACTGATGGTAACAGAGCTAGCGACCCTCTTAGTACGCTTAGGGCAATCGGAAACAACATGAGCAGAATCACCACAGTAAAAACAGCCTATTCTGGCATCTGAATCCCTGCCGTTCTGCTCTAGTCAAAATCCTATTACATTGCATAGGCTCAGGACTCTGCTCAGAGGATACTGCCATATGGTGCACAACTTTGCGCTCGCGCAGGCGCCGATCAATCTGAATGGCTAGAGACATAAATTCGCTCAAACCAGCAGGCATGGGGAACCCCACCATAACATCTTTAATGGCTTCAGAAAGACCCTTTCTGAAAATTGCTGCCAGAGCCTCCTCATTCCATTTAGTGAGCACAGACCATTTTCTAAATTTCTGGCAGTATACTTCTGCCGCTTCCTGACCCTGACACAGGGCCAACAAGGTCTTTTCTGCATGATCCACAGAATTAGGTTCGTCATACAATAATCCGAGCGCTTGAAAAAAATGCGTCTACATTAAGCAATGCCGAATCCACTGATTCAAGGGAGAATGCCCAGTCCTGAGGGTCACCACGCAGCAGAGAGATGACAATTTTAACCTGCTGAATGGAATCACCAGAGGAACGGGGTTTCAAGGCAAAAAACAATTTGCAGTTATTTTTAAAGTTCAAAAACTTGGATCTGTCCCCAAAAAACAAATCAGGGGTTGGAATTCTAGGCTCTAAAGCCGGAGTCTGGACAACATAATCTTGGATACTCTGTACTCTTGCAGAAAGTTGATCCACATGAGAAAACAAACCCTGAACATCCATGCCAGCGCCAAAATCCTGAACCACCCAGAGATTAAGAGGAAAAAAAAGACAAAACAGACTGCAGAAAAAAAAATGGCTCAGAACTTCCTTTTCCTTCTTTTGAGATGCATTTAATTCATTTTTGGCCAGTTGTACTGTTATGAGCTGGTGGTTTAGGAGCAACATGGGACGTGCTCTGGAGGAGGTGGTACCTGTACTGACCGCAGTTCCTGAGCTTAACACAACACTAGAAGTAGCCCTAAAGATAGAAACAGGAAAGCTATCTTGCCTCAGAGAAAATCCCCAAAGGATAGGACAGCCCCCACAAATATTGACTGTGAGTGGAGAGGGAAATGACATACGCAGAATGAAACCAGAATGTAGCAAAGGAGGCCAGTCTAGCTAGATAGATAGAACAGGACAGAATACTGTGCGGCCAGTATTAAAAACTAGAAAAATCCACCACAGAGTTTACAAAAATCTCCACACCTGACTAAAGGTGTGGAGGGTAAATCTGCTTCCCAGAGCTTCCAGCTTAACTGAATAAATCCATACTGACAAGCTGGACTAGAAAAAACATAGAAAGTGCAGAAAGATTAAGTCCACAACAAGTGGACTGCAAAAGAACAAAGCAAGGACTTATCTTTGCTGAACTGGTCAGAATATCAGGGAAATCCAAGCAGAGATGTGAATCCAACCAGGAACCATTGACAACTGGCACAGGCTGAAGGATAGAACCAGGCTAAATAGCCGAGCCAGAAAGACAATCCGTGGAAGCAGCTGCTGACTACTAAATCCAAGGAGCAGCAGTACTACTTAAAACCACCGGAGGGAGCCCAAGAGCAGAACTCACAAAAGTGCCACTTACAACCACCGGAGGGAGCCCAAGAGCGGAATTCACAACAACCCCCCCCCCTTGAAGAGGGGTCACCGAACCCTCACCAGAGCCCCCAGGCCGATCAGGACGAGCCAGATGAAAGGCACGGACCAAATCAGCAGCATGGACATCAGAGGCAAAAACCCAAGAATTATCCTCCTGGCCATAACCCTTCCATTTGACCAGATACTGAAGCTTCCGCCTCAAAAAACGAGAATCCAAAATCTTCTCAACCACATACTCCAGCTCCCCATCAACCAACACAGAGGCAGGAGGATCAACAGAGGGAAACAACGGGCACCACATATTTCCACAATAAAGATCTATGGAAAACATTATGGATGGCAAAAGAGGCCGGAAGGGCCAAACGAAAAGACACCGGATTGATAATCTCAGAAATCCTATAAGGACCAATAAACCGAGGCTTAAACTTAGGGGAAGAAACCTTCATAGGAACATGACGGGAAGACAACCAGACCAAATCCCCAACCCGAACCTGGGAACCAACACGCCGACGACGGTTAGCAAAACGTTGAGCCTCCTCCTGAGACAACACCAAATTGTCCACCACATGAGCCCATATCTGCTGCAACCTGTCAACGACAGAATCCATACCAGGACAATCAGAAGGCTCAACCTGCCCTGAAGAAAAACGAGGATGAAAACCAAAATTACAAAAGAAGGGCGAAACCAAGGTAGCCGAACTAGCCCGATTATTAAGGGCAAACTCGGCCAATGGCAAGAAAGCCACCCAATCATCCTGATCAGCAGACACAAAGCATCTCAAATAAGTTTCCAAAGTCTGATTAGTTCGCTCGGTTTGGCCATTTGTCTGAGGATGAAATGCGGAAGAAAAAGACAAATCAATGCCCAGCCTAGCACAAAAGGCCCGCCAAAACCTAGAAACAAACTGGGAACCTCTGTCGGACACAATATTCTCTGGAATACCATGCAAACGAACCACATGCTGAAAAAACAATGGAACCAAATCAGAAGCGGAAGGCAATTTAGGCATAGGCACCAAATGAACCATCTTGGAGAACCGGTCACAAACCACCCAGATAACCGACATCCTCTGGGAAACCGGAAGATCTGAAATAAAATCCATAGAAATATGCGTCCAGGGCCTCTCAGGGACCGGCAAAGGCAAAAGCAACCCACTAGCACGGGAACAACAAGGCTTGGCCCGCGCACAAGTCCCACAGGACTGCACAAAAGAACGCACATCACGCGACAAAGAAGGCCACCAAAAGGACCTACTAACCAAATCTCTGGTACCAAAAATACCAGGATGGCCAGCCAACACAGAACAATGAACCTCAGAAATCACTCTACTAGTCCATCTATCAGGAACAAATAGTTTCCCCAGTGGACAGCGGTCAGGTTTGTCAGCCTGAAATTCCTGAAGAACCCGTCGTAAATCAGGGGAAATGGCAGAAAGGACCACCCCTTCCTTCAGAATGCCGACCGGTTCAAGGACCTCAGGAGAATCAGGCAAAAAACTCCTAGAGAGGGCATCAGCCTTATTATTCTTAGAACCAGGAAGATACGAGACCACGAAATCAAAACGGGAGAAAAACAGGGACCATCGAGCCTGTCTAGGATTCAGCCGTTTGGCAGACTCGAGGTAAATCAGAATTTTATGATCGGTCAAGACCACAATACGGTGCTTGGCTCCCTCAAGGCAATGTCGCCATTCCTCAAACGCCCACTTCATAGCCAATAACTCCCGATTGCCGACATCATAATTGCGTTCAGCAGGCAAAAACTTACGGGAAAAGAAGGCACAAGGTTTCATCAAGGAACCATCAGAATTCATCTGAGACAAAACGGCCCCTGCCCCAATCTCAGAAGCGTCAACCTCAACCTGAAACGGAAGAGAAACGTCCGGCTGACGCAACACCGGGGCCGAAGTCAATCGGCGTTTAAGCTCCTGAAAGGCAGAGCCAGCCGCAGAGGACCAATTCGTCACATCAGCGCCTTTCTTCGTCAAATCGGTCAGGGGTTTAACCACACTGGAGAAGTTAGCAATGAAACGGCGATAAAAATTAGCAAAGCCCAAAAATTTCTGAAGGCTCTTCACGGAAGTGGGCTGAATCCAATCATGAATGGCCTGAACCGTAACCGGATCCATCTCCATAGATGAGGGAGAAAAAATGAAGCCCAAAAAAGAAACCTTCTGCACTCCAAAGAGACACTTAGACCCCTTCACAAATAAAGCATTATCACGAAGGATCTGAAATACCATCCTGACCTGTTTCACATGAGACTCCCAATCATCGGAAAAAATCAAAATGTCATCCAAATATACAATCATGAATTTATCAAGATAACTTCGGAAGATATCATGCATGAAGGACTGAAAAACAGATGGAGCATTAGAGAGCCCGAATGGCATCACAAGGTATTCAAAATGGCCTTCGGGCGTATTAAACGCAGTTTTCCATTCATCGCCCTGCTTAATACGAACTAGATTATATGCCCCTCGAAGGTCAATCTTAGTAAACCAACTAGCCCCCTTAATCCTAGCAAACAAATTGGAAAGCAAAGGCAAGGGATATTGAAACTTGACCGTGATCTTATTCAAGAGGCGATAATCAATACAGGGTCTCAAGGAGCCATCCTTCTTAGCAACAAAAAAAAATCCCGCTCCCAACGGTGAAGAAGATGGCCGAATATGCCCTTTCTCCAAAGACTCCTTAACATAACTCCGCATGGCGGTATGTTCAGGCACAGACAGGTTGAAAAGTCAGCCCTTAGGAAACTTACAGCCCGGAATCAAGTCAATTGCACAATCACAGTCCCTATGCGGTGGAAGGGAACTGGACTTGGGCTCGTCGAATACATCCTGAAAATCAGACAAAAACTCTGGAATTTCAGAAGAGGAGGAAGAGGAGATTGACATCAAAGGAACGTCATTATGAATCCCCTGACAACCCCAACTAGTCACAGACATAGATTTCCAATCCAACACCGGATTATGTACCTGCAACCATGGAAAACCCAGCACAATAGCATCATGCAAATTATGCAACACCAGATAACGACAATCTTCCTGATGGGCCGGTGCCATGCACATGGTCACCTGTGTCCAAAACTGAGGTTTATTTTTAGCCAAAGGTGTAGCATCAATGCCCCTTAAAGGAATAGGGTTCTGCAAAGACTGCAAGGGGAAACCACAACGCTTGGCAAATTCAAAGTCCATTAAAGGGCCACTGTCACCCCCTCCAGCCGTTATAAACTAAAAGAGCCACCTTGTGCAGCAGTAATGCTGCATTCTAACAAGGCGGCTCTTTTAGTTTTTGATTCAGTTAATCCCTGAATAAAGCGTTTTAAAGTTTGCCACAAATACCTGACTTTGTACCTGGAGGCGGTCCGAAGCCTCCTCTATGAATCTCCCAACTGCCGTCACTCTTCTCTTCAGGGGCGATGGTCGCCGCCCCCTGAGCGCTGTTTCTTCTTAAATCCGGCGCCTGCGCTGTGCGTGCCTGCCTGGGCAGGCGCAGTCTTCATTGTCAGTCACAGCTCAGATGCAGGGTGCCTGACTGCGCCTGTGCGGGCAGTGCGGCCACCCTGTTGCTGAATCCCCGCCCCGCACTGTGTTATTCATTATGCACAGTGCGGGGCTGGCATTCCTGGGCATGGGCACTGCGCTGTTCAGGCGCTCCCCCATCTCGGACGCTCCCCCTGCTCCCCCGCCTTCCAGCGTTGTTATTTGCGGCTGCCTCATTACAAACGCTGGTGAGGATTAGTGTATATTGCGGCAACCTGCATCTGAGCTGTGACTGACAATGAAGACTGCGCCTGCCCCAGGCTGGAACGCACAGCGCAGGCGTCGGATTTAAGAAGAAACAGCGCTCAGGGGGCGGCGACCATTGCCCCTGAAGAGAAGAGTGACGGCAGTTGGGAGATTCATAGAGGAGGCTTCGGACCGCCTCCAGGTACAAAGTCAGGTATTTGTGGCAAACTTTAAAACGCTTTATTCAGGGATTAACTGAATCAAAAACTAAAAGAGCCACCTTGTTAGAATGCAGCATTACTGCTGCACAAGGTGGCTCTTTTAGTTTATAACGGCTGGAGGGGGTGACAGTGGCCCTTTAAGTTCAAAGCGGCGCCTGAATCCACAAACGCCATGACAGAAAATGACGACAATGAGCAGATCAAGGTCACAGATAACAGAAATTTAGGTTGTACAGTACTGATGGTAACTGAACTAGCGATTCTCTTTGTACGCTTAGGGCAGACTGAAATGACATGAGAAGCATCGCCACAGTAAAAACACAACCTATTCTGACGTCTGAATCCTTGTTGTTCCGCTCTAGACAGAATCCTATCAGACTGCATAGGCTCAGGTATCTGCTCAGAGGACAACGCCACAGTGCGCACAGTTCTGCGCTCCCGCAAGCGCCGATCAATCTGAATGGCCAGAGACATAGAATCACTCAGACCAACAGGCGTGGGAAACCCCACCATAACATCTTTAACAGATTCAGAAAGACCCTTTCTGAAAATTGCCGCCAAAGCATCCTCATTCCATTTAGTCAGCACAAACCATTTTCTAAATTTCTGACAAAACAATTCTGCCGCTTCTTGACCCTGTGACAGGGCCAACAAGGTCTTCTCCGCATGAACCACAGAATTTGGTTCATCATATAATAACCCTAGAGCCTGAAAAAAGGCGTCTACATTAAGCAAGGCTGGATTCCCAGATTCCAGGGAAAATGCCCAATCCTGAGGATCGCCACGCAGCAGGGAGATGACAATTTTAACCTGCTGAATGGGATCACCAGAGGAACAAGGTTTCAGAGCAAAAAACAGTTTACAGTTGTTTTTGAAACTCAAAAATTTGGACCTGTCCCCAATTAACAGATAAGGAGTAGGAATCCTAGGCTCTAAAACAGGAGTTTGAACAATATAATCTGAAATACTTTGTACCCTAGCAGCAAGCTGGTCTACACAAGAAACTAATCCCTGAACATCCATGCTAACACAAAACTCCTCAGTCACCCAGAGGAAAAGAGGGAAGGAAAGACAAAACAGGCTACAGAAAAAAAATAGCTCAACACCTTTCTTCCCTTCTTCTGAGATGCATTTAACTCATTGTTGGCCAGTTGTACTGTTATGATCCGGTGACCCTGGAGCCGCATGAGACGTTCTCTGGAGTAGGTGGAACCTGTACTGACCGCAATCCCTGAACTGACACCGCAACTAGAAGTAGCCGTGGGATGTACCTAACACGTCCTAGACACCTCGACACAGCCGGAGGACTAAATACCCCTATAGATGGAAAAGGGAATTCTATCTTGCCTCAGAGCAGAACCCCAAAGGATAGGTAGCCCCCCACAAATATTGACTGTGAGTATAAGAGGAAGGACATACGCAGGCAGAAAGCAGGATTTAGCAAAAGAGGCACATCTAGCTAAATAGAAAAGGATAGGACAGAATTCTAAGCGGTCAGTATTAAAACCCTAAAAATATCCACAGCAGAAAATACTAAATAGTCTACATCTAACTAAAGACATAGAATGTATATCTGCCTCTCCAGAGAATCCAGCATGACTGAAAAATCCAAAGAAAGTCTAAGCTGGACAAAAACACAATGAATTGCACTGAGATGTAAAGCACACTGCATGTGTGCTACAGAGACAAAGAAAACAGACACTTATCTTAGCTGAATTGACAGCAGGGCATGAGGAGCCAGACAGAGATGCAATCCCTCCAAGTACAATGGACAACTGGCAGGGAATCATGCATCCTGCACACCTAAATACCTAGCAGAGCTGCAATTAGCAGAAACACCTGCCCTGGATTACAACCCAGAGACAACTGCACTACCACCAAGAACCACCGGAGGGAGCCCAAGAGCAGAATTCACAACACAAGTCCCACAGGACTGCACAAAAGAACGCACATCACGTGACAATGAAGGCCACCAAAAGGACCTACCAACCAAATCTCTGGTACCAAAAATACCAGGATGACCAGCCAACACAGAACAGTGAACCTCAGAAATCACTCTACTAGTCCATCTGTCAGGAACAAACAATTTCCACACAGGACAGCGGTCAGGTCTGTCAGCCTGAAATTCCTGAAGAACCCGCCGTAAATCAGGGGAAATGGCGGAAAGGACCACCCCTTCTTTCAGAATGCCGACAGGTTCAGGGACCTCAGGAGAATCAGGCAAAAAACTCCTAGAAAGGGCATCAGCCTTAATATTCTTAGAACCCGGAATATACGAAACCACAAAATCAAAACGGGAAAAAAACAAGGAACATCGAGCCTGTCTAGGACTCAGCCGTTTGGCAGGCTCGAGGTAAATCAGATTCTTATGATCGGTCAGGACCACAATACGGTGCTTAGCTCCCTCAAGCCAATGTCGCCACTCCTCAAATGCCCACTTCATAGCCAACAACTCCCGATTGCCGACATCATAATTGCGTTCAGCAGGCGAAAACTTGCGGGAGAAGAAGACACACAGTTTCATCAAGGAACCAACAGAATCCCTCTGAGACAAAACGGCACCTGCCCCAATCTCAGAGGCGTCAATCTCAACCTGAAATGGAAGAGAAACATCCGGTTGGCGCCACACCGGAGCAGAAGTAAATCGGCGTTTAAGCTCCTGAAAGGCAGAGACAGCCGCAGAGGATCAATTCGCCACATCAGCGCCTTTCTTCGTCAAATCGGTCAAGGGTTTATCCACACTGGAGAAATTAGCAATGAAACGGCGATAAAAATTTGCAAAACCCAAAAATTTCTGAAGGCTCTTCACGGATGTGGGTTGAATCCAATCATAAATGGCCTGAACCTTAACCGGATCCATCTCCATAGATGAGGGAGAAAAAATAAATCCCAAAAAAGAAACCTTCTGCACCCCAAAGAGGCACTTAGACCCCTTCACAAACAAAGCATTGTCACGAAGGATCTGAAATACCATCCTGACCTGTTCCACATGAGACTCCCAATCATTGGAAAAAATCAAAATATCGTCCAAATATACAATCAAGAATTTATCAATATAAGTCCGGAAGATATCATGCATGAAGGATTGAAAAACCGATGGAGCATTAGTGAGCCCGAATGGCATCACAAGGTATTCAAAATGGCCTTCGGGCGTATTAAACGCAGTTTTCCATTCATCACCCTGTTTAATACGAACAAGATTATATGCCCCCCGAAGGTCAATCTTAGTAAACCAACTAGCCCCCTTAATCCTAGCAAACAAATCAGAAAGCAAAGGTAAAGGGTATTGAAACTTGACCGTGATCTTATTCAAAAGGCGATAATCAATACAAGGTCTCAAGGAGCCATCCTTCTTAGCAACAAAAAAAAATCCCGCTCCCAATGGTGAAGAAGATGGCCGAATATGCCCTTTCTCCTAAGACTCCTTAACATAACTCCGCATGGCGGTATGTTCAGGCACAGACAGGTTGAAAAGTTGGCCCTTAGGAAACTTACTGCCTGGAATCAAGTCAATCGCACAATCACAGTCCCTGTGCGGTGGAAGGGAACTGGACTTGGGCTCATCGAATACATCCTGAAAATCAGACAAAAACTCTGGAATTTCAGAAGAGGAAGAAGAGGAGATTGACATCAAAGGAACATCATTATGAACCCCCTGACAACCCCAACTAGTCACAGACATAGACTTCCAATCCAACACAGGATTATGTACCTGCAACCATGGAAAACCCAGCACGATAACAACATGCAAATTATGCAACACCAGAAATCAACAATCTTCCTGATGGGCTGGCGCCATGTGCATGGTCACCTGTGTCCAAAACTGAGGCTTATTTTTAGCCAAAGGTGTAGCATCAATCCCCCTTAAAGGAACAGGGTTCTGCAAAGGCTGCAAGGGAAAACCACAACGCCTGGCAAACTCAAAATCCATTAAGTTCAAGGCGGCGCCTGAATCCACAAACGCCATGACAGAAAATGATGATAATGAGCAGATCAAGGACACCGATAACAGAAATTTAGGTTGTACAGTACTGATGGTAAATGAACTAGCGATCCTTTTTGTCCGCTTAGGGCAGACTGAAATGACATGAGAAGCGTCGCCACAATAATAACACAACCTATTCTGACGTCTGAGTCCTTGTCGTTCTGTCCTAGACAGAATCCTATCACACTGCATTGGCTCAGGAATTGGCTCTGAGGACGACGCCACAGCGTGCACAGTTCTACGCTCCCGCAAGCGCCGATCAATCTGAATGGCCAGAGACATAGAATCACTCAGACCAACAGGCGTGGGAAACCCCACCATAACATCTTTAATGGATTCAGAAAGACCCTTTCTGAAAATTGCCGCCAAAGCATCATCATTCCATTTAGTCAACACAGACCATTTTCTAAATTTCTGACAACACAATTCTGCCGCCTCTTGACTCTGAGATAGGGCCAACAAGGTCTTCTCCGCTTGATCCACAGGATTCAGTTCATCATATAATAATCCTAAAGCCTGAAAAAAGGAGTCTACATTAAGCAAAGCAGGATTCCCAGATTCCAGGGAAAATGCCCAATCCTGTGGATCACCACGCAGCAGGGAGATGATGATTTTAACCTGCTGAATGGAATCACCGGAGGATCGAGGTCTCAGAGCAAAAAACAGTTTACAATTGTTTTTAAAACTCAAAAATTTGTACCTGTCACCAAAAAACAAATAAAGAGTAGGAATCTTCGGCTCTGAAACAGGAGTCTGAACAATGTAATCAGAAATACCCTGTACCCTAGCAGCAAGCTGGTCTACACGAGAAGCTAATTCCTGAACATCCATGCTAGCACAAGACTCCTCAGCCACCCATAGATAAAGAGGGAAAAAAAGACAAAACAGACTGCAGAAAAAAAATGGCTCAACACCTTTCTTCCCTTCTTCTGAGATGCATTTAACTCATAATTGGCCAGTTGTACTGTTATGATCCGGTGACCTTGGAGCCGCATGAAACTTTCTCTGGAGTGGGTGGAAACTGTACTGACCGCAGATCCTGAACTAACACCTCAACTAGAAGTAGCCATGGGGTGTGCCTAAGAAACCCTAGACACCTCGACACAGCCGGAGGACTAAATACCCCTGTAGATGGAAATAGGAATACTACCTTGCCTCAGAGCAGAACCCCAAAGGATAGGCAGCCCCCACGAATATTGACTGTGAGTAGGAGAAGAAAAGACACACGCAGGCAGAAAACAAGATTTAGCAAAAGAGGCCACCCTAGCTAAATAGGAAAGGACAGGACAGAACACTAGGCGGTCAGTATTAAAACCCTTCAAAAAATATCCACAGCAGATAATACAAAAATTCCACAATCTAACTAAAGACGTGGAGTGAATATCTGCAGCCCCAGAGAATCCAACTAGACTGAGAAAATACTGACACAATCTAAGCTGGACAAGAAAACACAAAAGAATAGCACTGAATTATGAAGTACACAGCATGTGTGCCACAGAAACAAAACCAGGCACTTATCTTTGCTGATTTGGCAGAAAGGCAGGAGAAACAAGGCAGAGGTCCAACACCTCCCAACAACAATTGACAACTGGCAAGGACTAATGAATCCTGCACACCTAAATACCCCAGTCAGAACTGCAATCAGCAGATACACCTGACCAGGACTGCAACTCAGGGACAACTGCATTACCACCTACAACCACCGGAGGGAGCCCAAAGGCAGAATTCACAACAGGGAGGTCCCCAGAAAGATGGTGGCATTTCCTGCAGCAATCCGGATCATGGATGAGCTGCAGTAGCCGCAGCAGCATCAGCTGAAACCATCATCGCTGCAGTCAACACAGGAGCTATTTCAGCGTCGCCAGCAGCATCGGCAAGAACGCAGCAATGGCAGTCGTACAAGCAGCATGACCAGCCTGAAAAGCAAGGCAGGTCACGAGCCTGTGCAAGGGGGATTTACTGTGCACTTACCATAAAAGACTCTGCCCAGGTTGTATACAACAATCTGTCTGAAAATAAAACCCCGGGTTTGCTATGGACTTGAAGGCCATCACTAGATCGGAGGTCCAGGAGTCTAAAACACCTGATGGGAATAGAGGAAGGAAGCCAGAACTACTGTCATCGGAGTCTGAAAGATCAGTATCATTTAAGGGGGAGGATTCGGCCATGACAGATTCCTCCTCCTCCTCTTCCTTCTCTGAGGACACCAGGGGTAGACCCAGCTTCCCAGCTGAGGACACTGACAGGCTGGTTTGGGCAATATGGTCCACTGTGGGCATATCTGATCCCAAGACTACCAGAACAGTCCAGGACATTATGTTTAGTGGCCTGGAGCAGAGGAAGAGGCGTTCCTTTCCAGTTAATGAGAAAATCAAAATGCTCATTAGTAGAGAGTGAAATTGCTGGAAAGAAAAGGTCCACTACCATCTTAATTCTAAGATGCATTTGGCTGCTCACCACCATCACTCCTATAATATTGTCATTATCTTCATCACCATCTATATCATCTAATCAAGTTGTCTCTTCCCACAGGTATGCTGTGAATGTACTCCTCCTTCCCTGGCTTACTGACTTTGTGAACTGCATTTACTCTCTCTATGGTATCTCGGAATGTACTCTTCTTTCCCCGGCTCCTGACTGTTTGTGAACTGCATTTACTCTCTATGGTATGCTCTGAATGTACTCCTCTTTCCCTGGCTCCTGACTGTGAACTGCATTTACTCTATGGTATCTCGGAATGTACTCCTCTTTCCCCGGCTCCTGACTCTGTGAACTGTATTTACTCATTCTACGGTATGCTTAGCTTGCCCATCATTTAGTTTACATAATCTGTTTCATTTCTCTTGTGTTTTTACGCCAACCCCTCCCTCTTTTTATGACCTTTGTTTCTCCATGAGCATTTGGTCTGGCCATTCACACCTAATCCCTCACTCACATCTGATTGTCCTTAGTCGCAGAGATATTCTAAGCCATGTGTCTGCCCCAGGCGCAGTCTGCCCCAGCCATCTTTCAAATTACAGAAGTAGTGTATCATAACTACCATTCGTCAAACTCAATTTGACAGGTGCCCCGCCCCTATCAAGATGTATCAAAAGGGTGTAACCCCTCCTCCCCGCCCTGTCAGCAGCTGTCCCTTCTTGTCTGACTGTCAGCTTTTGATACAGTATGATATTGTTTGATACAGCAATTATTATCCCAGTATTTTGTTTTTTTATATATTAGATTTCATATGTAGTTGTTATAATTATTAGTTAATTTTTTTTTTTTATGGGGCTTCTGTAATCAGATTAATGCTCAGTAGAGTCATATTTTTTAACATATCCCACAATTTCAGAGATCTCTTGATTTTTTTTATCAGAGGCGGTATTCACATACACTCACCGGCCACTTTATTAGGTACACCATGCTAGTAACGGGTTGGACCCCCTTTTGCCTTCAGAACTGCCTCAATTCTTCGTGGCATAGATTCAACAAGGTGCTGGAAGCATTCCTCAGAGATTTTGGTCCATACTGACATGATGGCATCACACAGTTGCCGCAGATTTGTCGGCTGCACATCCCAAAGATGCTCCATACAAGGCAGGATGGATCCATGCTTTCATGTTGTTTACGCCAAATTCTGACCCTACCATCCGAATGTCGCAGCAGAAATCGAGACTCATCAGACCAAGCAACGTTTTTCCAATCTTCTACTGTCCAATTTCGATGAGCTTGTACAAATTGTAGCCTCAGTTTCCTGTTCTTAGCTGAAAGGAGTGGTACCCGGTGTGGTCTTCTGCTGCTGTAGCCCATCTGCCTCAAAGTTCGACGCACTGTGTGTTCAGAGATGCTCTTAGGCCTACCTTGGTTGTAACGGGTGGCGATTTGAGTCACTGTTGCCTTTCTATCAGCTCGAACCAGTCTGCCCATTCTCCTCTGACCTCTGGCATCAACAAGGCATTTCCGCCCACAGAACTGCCGCTCACTGGATTTTTTTTCTTTTTCGGACCATTCTCTGTAAACCCTAGAGATGGTTGTGCGTGAAAATCCCAGTAGATCAGCAGTTTCTGAAATACTCAGACCAGCCCTTCTGGCACCAACAACCATGCCACGTTCAAAGGCACTCAAATCACCTTTCTTCCCCATACTGATGCTCGGTTTGAACTGCAGGAGATTGTCTTGACCATGTCTACATGCCTAAATGCACTGAGTTGCCGCCATGTGATTGGCTGATTAGAAATTAAGTGTTAACAAGAAGTTGGACAGGTGTACCTAATAAAGTGGCCGGTGAGTGTATAATAATAATAATAATAACATATAGTGCAAAATTGTGTCAAAAACTGTGTTTATAACGCGGCAGGTAGGGTTGAGCGAAACGGGTCGATCATTTTCAAAAGTCGCCGACTTTTGGCTAAGTCGGCGTCTCATGAAACCCGATCCGACCCCTGTGCTTGTCGGCCATGCGGTACGCGACTTTCGCGCCAAAGTCGCGTTTCAATGACGCGAAAAGCGCCATTTCTCAGCCAATGAAGGTGAACGCAGAGTGTGGGCAGCGTGATGACATAGATCCTGGTCCCCACCATCTTAGAGAAGGGCATTGCAGTGATTGGCTTGCTGTCTGCGGCGTCACAGGGGCTATAAAGGGGCGTTCCCGCCGACCGCCATCTTACTGCTGCTGATCTGAGCTTAGGGACAGGTTGCTGCCGCTTCGTCAGAAGCAGGGAGAGCGTTAGGCAGGGTCCACTAACCACCAAACCGCTTGTGCTGCAGCGATTTCCACTGTCCAACACCACCTTCGGTGTGCAGGGACTGTGGAAGCTATTTTTTTTTTTTTTTCCCCTCAGCGCTGTAGCTCATTGGGCTGCCCTAGAAGGCTCCGTGATAGCTGTATTGCTGTGTGTACGCCACTGTGGAAACCAACTGCTTTTTTCAAAGCACATATCCTCTTGTTCCTTCCTTTCTGCACAGCTATCTTTTTTGTTTGTCCACACTTTTTATTTAATTTGTGCATCAGTCCACTCCTATTGCTGCCTGCCATACCTGGCTTAGATTACTGCAGGGAGATAGTAATTGTAGGACAGTCCCTGTTTTTTTTTTTTTTTTTGTGGGAGATTAAGATTGGCATTTCTGATACAGTGCCATCCCTGTGTGTGCCATCTCTCACTGAGTGGGCCATAGAAAGCCTATTTATTTTTTCCGTGATTTGTGTTCTAAATTCTACCTCAACACAAAAACACTACATCAATCAGTGGGAGAAAAATATTGGCCTCAGTCAGGGCTTGTGTGCCACTGCTGTGTGTGCTATCTCTCATTCAGTGGGCTATAGAAAGCCTATTTTTTTTTTTTTTTTTTTTAATATTATTTGGTTTCTAAAGTCTCCCTGAAAAAAAAAAAAATACCTAAAAAAACAGTGGGAGAGTAATATTGCCCTTTCAGCTTGTGTGCCAGTCTTGACTCCTGGGTGTGCCACCTCTCTCTCTCATTCAGTGGGCCATAGAAAGGCTATTTTTTTTTTTGTTTTTTTTAATATTATTTGGTTTCTAAAGTCTCCCTGAAAAAAAAAAAAAAAACATAAAAAAACAGTGGGAGAGTAATATTGCCCTTTCAGCTTGTGTGCCAGTCTTGACTCCTGGGTGTGCCACCTCTCTCCCTCTCATTCAGTGGGCCATAGAAAGCCTATTTTTTTTTTTTTTTAAAATATTATTGGGTTTCTAAAGTCTCCCTTAAAAAACAAAAAATACATAAAAAAAACAGTGGGAGAGTAATATTGCCCTTTCAGCTTGTGTGCCAGGCTTGACTCCTGGGTGTGCCACCTCTCTCCCTCTCATTCAGTGGGCCATAGAAAGCCTATTTATTTTTTTTTTTAAATATTATTGGGTTTCTAAAGTCTCCCTTAAAAAACAAAAAATACATAAAAAAACAGTGGGAGAGTAATATTGCCCTTTCAGCTTGTGTGCCAGTCTTGACTCCTGGGTGTGCCACCTCTCTCTCATTCAGTGGGCCATAGAAAGCATTTTTTTTTTTTCCTTGATTTGTGTTCTAAAATCTACCTCAACACAAAAACACTACATCAATCAGTGGGAGAAAAATATTGGCCTCAGTCAGGGCTTGTGTGCCACTGCTGTGTGTGCTATCTCTCATTCAGTGGGCTATAGAAAGCCTATTTATTTATTTATTTTTTTTCTTATTATTTGGTTTCTAAAGTCTCCCTGAAAAAAAAAAAAAAACATACAAAAAACAGTGGGAGAGTAATATTGCCCTTTCAGCTTGTGTGCCAGGCTTGACTCCTGGGTGTGCCACCTCTCTCCCTCTCATTCAGTGGGCCATAGAAAGCCTATTTATTTTTTTTTTTAAATATTATTGGGTTTCTAAAGTCTCCCTTAAAAAACAAAAAATACATAAAAAAACAGTGGGAGAGTAATATTGCCCTTTCAGCTTGTGTGCCAGTCTTGACTCCTGGGTGTGCCACCTCCCTTTCATTCAGTGGGCCATAGAAAGCCTATTTATTTTTTTTTTAAAATATTATTGGGTTTCTAAAGTCTCCCTTAAAAAACAAAAAATACATAAAAAAACAGTGGGAGAGTAATATTGCCCTTTCAGCTTGTGTGCCAGTCTTGACTCCTGGGTGTGCCACCTCTCTCTCTCATTCAGTGGGCCATAGAAAGGCTATTTTTTTTTTGGTTTTTTTAATATTATTTGGTTTCTAAAGTCTCCCTGAAAAAAAAAAATACCTAAAAAAACAGTGGGAGAGTAATATTGCCCTTTCAGCTTGTGTGCCAGTCTTGACTCCTGGGTGTGCCACCTCTCTCTCTCATTCAGTGGGCCATAGAAAGGCTATTTATTTATTTTTTTAAATATTATTGGGTTTCTAAAGTCTCCCTTAAAAAACAAAAAATACATAAAAAAACAGTGGGAGAGTAATATTGCCCTTTCAGCTTGTGTGCCAGTCTTGACTCCTGGGTGTGCCACCTCTCTCCCTCTCATTCAGTGGGCCATAGAAAGCCTATTTATTTTTTTTAAAAAATATTATTGGGTTTCTAAAGTCTCCCTTAAAAAACAAAAAATACATAAAAAAACAGTGGGAGAGTAATATTGCCCTTTCAGCTTGTGTGCCAGTCTTGACTCCTGGGTGTGCCACCTCTCTCCCTTTCATTCAGTGGGCCATAGAAAGCCTATTTATTTTTTTTTTTAAATATTATTGGGTTTCTAAAGTCTCCCTTAAAAAACAAAAAATACATAAAAAAACAGTGGGAGAGTAATATTGCCCTTTCAGCTTGTGTGCCAGTCTTGACTCCTGGGTGTGCCACCTCTCTCTCTCATTCAGTGGGCCATAGAAAGGCTATTTTTTTTTTGGTTTTTTTAATATTATTTGGTTTCTAAAGTCTCCCTGAAAAAAAAAAAAAAAACATACAAAAAACAGTGGGAGAGTAATATTGCCCTTTCAGCTTGTGTGCCAGTCTTGACTCCTGGGTGTGCCACCTCTCTCCCTCTCATTCAGTGGGCCATAGAAAGCCTATTTTTTTTTTTTTTTAAATATTATTAGGTTTCTAAAGTCTCCCTTAAAAAACAAAAAATACATAAAAAAACAGTGGGAGAGTAATATTGCCCTTTCAGCTTGTGTGCCAGGCTTGACTCCTGGGTGTGCCACCTCTCTCCCTCTCATTCAGTGGGCCATAGAAAGCCTATTTATTTTTTTTTTTAAATATTATTGGGTTTCTAAAGTCTCCCTTAAAAAACAAAAAATACATAAAAAAACAGTGGGAGAGTAATATTGCCCTTTCAGCTTGTGTGCCAGTCTTGACTCCTGGGTGTGCCACCTCTCTCTCATTCAGTGGGCCATAGAAAGCATTTTTTTTTTTCCTTGATTTGTGTTCTAAAATCTACCTCAACACAAAAACACTACATCAATCAGTGGGAGAAAAATATTGGCCTCAGTCAGGGCTTGTGTGCCACTGCTGTGTGTGCTATCTCTCATTCAGTGGGCTATAGAAAGCCTATTTATTTATTTATTTTTTTTCTTATTATTTGGTTTCTAAAGTCTCCCTGAAAAAAAAAAAAAAACATACAAAAAACAGTGGGAGAGTAATATTGCCCTTTCAGCTTGTGTGCCAGGCTTGACTCCTGGGTGTGCCACCTCTCTCCCTCTCATTCAGTGGGCCATAGAAAGCCTATTTATTTATTTTTTTAAATATTATTGGGTTTCTAAAGTCTCCCTTAAAAAACAAAAAATACATAAAAAAACAGTGGGAGAGTAATATTGCCCTTTCAGCTTGTGTGCCAGGCTTGACTCCTGGGTGTGCCACCTCTCTCCCTCTCATTCAGTGGGCCATAGAAAGCCTATTTATTTTTTTTAAAAAATATTATTGGGTTTCTAAAGTCTCCCTTAAAAAACAAAAAATACATAAAAAAACAGTGGGAGAGTAATATTGCCCTTTCAGCTTGTGTGCCAGTCTTGACTCCTGGGTGTGCCACCTCTCTCTCATTCAGTGGGCCATAGAAAGCATTTTTTTTTTTTTCCCTTGATTTGTGTTCTAAAATCTACCTCAACACAAAAACACTACATCAATCAGTGGGAGAAAAATATTGGCCTCAGTCAGGGCTTGTGTGCCACTGCTGTGTGTGCTATCTCTCATTCAGTGGGCTATAGAAAGCCTATTTATTTATTTATTTTTTTTCTTATTATTTGGTTTCTAAAGTCTCCCTGAAAAAAAAAAAAAAACATAAAAAAACAGTGGGAGAGTAATATTGCCCTTTCAGCTTGTGTGCCAGTCTTGACTCCTGGGTGTGCCACCTCTCTCCCTCTCATTCAGTGGGCCATAGAAAGCCTATTTATTTATTTTTTTTAAATATTATTGGGTTTCTAAAGTCTCCCTTAAAAAACAAAAAATACATAAAAAAACAGTGGGAGAGTAATATTGCCCTTTCAGCTTGTGTGCCAGTCTTGACTCCTGGGTGTGCCACCTCTCTCTCTCATTCAGTGGGCCATAGAAAGGCTATTTTTTTTTTGGTTTTTTTAATATTATTTGGTTTCTAAAGTCTCCCTGAAAAAAAAAATACCTAAAAAAACAGTGGGAGAGTAATATTGCCCTTTCAGCTTGTGTGCCAGTCTTAACTCCTGGGTGTGCCACCTCTCTCTCTCATTCAGTGGGCCATAGAAAGGCTATTTTTTTTTTGGTTTTTTTAATATTATTTGGTTTCTAAAGTCTCCCTGAAAAAAAAAAAAAACATAAAAAAACAGTGGGAGAGTAATATTGCCCTTTCAGCTTGTGTGCCAGTCTTGACTCCTGGGTGTGCCACCTCTCTCCCTCTCATTCAGTGGGCCATAGAAAGCCTATTTATTTATTTTTTTAAATATTATTGGGTTTCTAAAGTCTCCCTTAAAAAACAAAAAATACATAAAAAAACAGTGGGAGAGTAATATTGCCCTTTCAGCTTGTGTGCCAGTCTTGACTCCTGGGTGTGCCACCTCTCTCCCTCTCATTCAGTGGGCCATAGAAAGCCTATTTATTTTTTTTTTTAAATATTATTGGGTTTCTAAAGTCTCCCTTAAAAAACAAAAAATACATAAAAAAACAGTGGGAGAGTAATATTGCCCTTTCAGCTTGTGTGCCAGTCTTGACTCCTGGGTGTGCCACCTCTCTCCCTTTCATTCAGTGGGCCATAGAAAGCCTATTTTTTTTTTTTTTTAAATATTATTGGGTTTCTAAAGTCTCCCTTAAAAAACAAAAAATACATAAAAAAACAGTGGGAGAGTAATATTGCCCTTTCAGCTTGTGTGCCAGTCTTGACTCCTGGGTGTGCCACCTCTCTCTCTCATTCAGTGGGCCATAGAAAGGCTATTTTTTTTTTTGGTTTTTTTAATATTATTTGGTTTCTAAAGTCTCCCTGAAAAAAAAAAAAAAAACATACAAAAAACAGTGGGAGAGTAATATTGCCCTTTCAGCTTGTGTGCCAGTCTTGACTCCTGGGTGTGCCACCTCTCTCCCTCTCATTCAGTGGGCCATAGAAAGCCTATTTATTTTTTTTTTTAAATATTATTGGGTTTCTAAAGTCTCCCTTAAAAAACAAAAAATACATAAAAAAACAGTGGGAGAGTAATATTGCCCTTTCAGCTTGTGTGCCAGTCTTGACTCCTGGGTGTGCCACCTCTCTCCCTCTCATTCAGTGGGCCATAGAAAGCCTATTTATTTATTTTTTTAAATATTATTGGGTTTCTAAAGTCTCCCTTAAAAAACAAAAAATACATAAAAAAACAGTGGGAGAGTAATATTGCCCTTTCAGCTTGTGTGCCAGTCTTGACTCCTGGGTGTGCCACCTCTCTCCCTTTCATTCAGTGGGCCATAGAAAGCCTATTTATTTATTTTTTTAAATATTATTGGGTTTCTAAAGTCTCCCTTAAAAAACAAAAAATACATAAAAAAACAGTGGGAGAGTAATATTGCCCTTTCAGCTTGTGTGCCAGTCTTGACTCCTGGGTGTGCCACCTCTCTCTCTCATTCAGTGGGCCATAGAAAGGCTATTTTTTTTTTTTGGTTTTTTTAATATTATTTGGTTTCTAAAGTCTCCCTGAAATAAAAAAAAAACTTAAAAAAACAGTGGGAGAGTAATATTGCCCTTTCAGCTTGTGCGCCAGTCTTGACTCCTGGGTGTGCCACCTCTCTCTCTCTAATTGTGGGCCATAGAAAGCCTTTTTTTTTTTTTTTTTTTTTTTTTTTAATATTATTTGGTTTCTAAAGTCTCCCTGAGAAAAAAAAATAAATAAATTAGGTGGGAGATTAACCCCTTCCCGACATTTGACGTACTATCCCGTCGAGGTGGGGTGGGCCCGTATGACCGCCGACGGGATAGTACGTCATAGCTGATCGGCCGCGCTCACGGGGGGAGCGCGGCCGATCGCGGCCGGGTGTCGGCTGCATATCGCAGCTGACATCCGGCACTATGTGCCAGGAGCGGTCACGGACCGCCCCCGGCACATTAACCCCCGGCACACCGCGATCAAACATGATCGCGATGTGCCGGCGATGCAGGGAAGCATCGCGCAGGGAGAGGGCTCCCTGCGGGCTTCCCTGAGCCCCCCGCAGCAACGCGATGTGATCGCGTTGCTGCGAGGGTCTTACCTCCCTCCCTGCCTGCTCCAGACCCGGATCCAAGATGGCCGCGGATCCGGGTCCTGCAGGGAGGGAGGTGGCTTCACAGATGCCTGCTCAGAGCAGGCACTGTGAAGCAGCCTGCACTTCTCGCAGATCGGTGATCTGTCAGAGTGCTATGCAAACTGACAGATCACCGATCTGTATTGTCCCCCCCTGGGGCAAAGTAAAAAAGTAAAAAAAAAAATTTCCAAATGTGTAAAAAAAAATAAAAAAAAATATTCCAAAATAATGAAAAAAAAAAAAAAATATTATTCCCATAAATACATTTCTTTATCTAAATTAAAAAAAAAAACAATAAAAGTACACATATTTAGTATCGCCACGTCCGTAACGACCCAACCTATAAAACTGCCACACTAGTTAACCCCTTCAGTAAACACCGTAAGAAAAAAAAAAAAAAAACGAGGCAAAAAACAACGCTTTATTACCATACCGCCGAACAAAAAGTGGAATAACACGCGATCAAAAAGACTGATATAAATATCCATGGTACCGCTGAAAACGTCATCTTGTCCCGCAAAAAACAAGCCGCCATACAGCATCATCAGCAAAAAAATAAAAAAGTTATAGTCCTGAGAATAAAGCGATACCAAAATAATTATTTTTTCTATAAAATAGTTTTTATCGTATAAAAGCGCCAAAACATAAAAAAAATGATATAAATGAGATATCGCTGTAATCGTACTGACCCGACAAATAAAACTGCTTTATCAATTTTACCAAACCCGGAACGGTATAAACGCCTCTCCCAAAAGAAATTCATGAATAGCAGGTTTTTGGTCATTCTGCCTCACAAAAATCGGAATAAAAAGCGATCAAAAACGGTCACGTGTCCGAAAATGTTACCAATAAAAACGTCAACTCGTCCCGCAAAAAACAAGACCTCACATGACTCTGTGGAGCAAATGTGGAAAAATTATAGGTCTCAAAATGTGGAGACGCAAAAACTTTTTTGCTATAAAAAGCGTCGCTGGTTTCACACTTCCGTTTTTGTCTGCAGCGTTTTTTGCACAAAAAAACGCATGCGTTTTTTCCCTATATTTAACATTGAAAACGCATGCGGTTTTTTTGTACGCGTTTGGTCGCGTTTTGAAACGCATGCGTTTTTTTTCTGCATGCGTTCATTTTCAGAAATACAACCTGCAGTATTTTCTTGCGTTTTTAAGCACATGCGTTTGTTTGCGTTAAAAACGCATGCATTTTTATCGAAAAAAAACAGAAAACACACTGAAAAGCCACCCACCACCATCAAGGTGATAAAGGGATCCAAACCCTAACCCTAACTCTACCCCTAACCTCACCCCTAACCGTTTAATGAACATTTTCTGACAGTCATAGTGCCACGTATTTCAGTGCCACGTATTTCAGTGCCACGTATTTCAGTGCCACGTATTTCAGGGCCATGTATTTCAGTGCCACGTATCACGTATTTCAGTGCCACGTGTTTCAGTGCCACGTATTTCAGTGCCACGTATCACGTATTTTAGTGCCACGTATTTCAGTGCCACGTATTTCAGTGCCACGTATTTCAGTGCCACGTATCACGTATTTTAGTGCCACGTATTTCAGTGCCACGTATTTCAGTGCCACGTATTTCAGTGCCACGTATTTCAGTGCCATGTATTTCAGTGCCACGTATCACGTATTTCAGTGCCACATATTTTAGTACCACGTATTTCAGTTGCACGTATTTTAGTGCCACGTATTTCAGTGCCACGTGTTTCAGTGCCACGTATTTCAGTGCCACGTATCACGTATTTTAGTGCCACGTATTTCAGTGCCACGTATTTCAGTGCCACGTATTTCAGTGCCATGTATTTCAGTGCCACGTATTTCAGTGCCACGTATTTCAGTGCCATGTATTTCAGTGCCACGTATCACGTATTTCAGTGCCACGTGTTTCAGTGCCACGTATTTCAGTGCCACGTATCACGTATTTCAGTGCCACATATTTTAGTACCACGTATTTCAGTTGCACGTATTTCAGTGCCACGTATTTCAGTGCCACGTATTTCAGTGCCACGTATCACGTATTTCAGTGCCACGTGTTTCAGTGCCACGTATTTAAGTGCCACGTATCACATATTTCAGTGCCACGTATTTCAGTGCCACGTATTTCAGTGCCACATATTTCAGTGCCACGTATTTCAGTGCCACGTATTTCAGTGCCACGTATTTAAGTGCCACATATCACATATTTCAGTGCCACTTATTTAAGTGCCACGTATTTCAGTGCCACGTATTTCAGTGCCACGTATTTCAGTGCCACGTGTTTCAGTGCCACGTGTTTCAGTGCCACGTATTTAAGTGCCACGTATCACGTATTTCAGTGCCACGTATTTCAGTGCCACGTATTTCAGTGCCACGTATTTCAGTGCCACGTATTTCAGTGCCACGTATTTCAGTCACGTTTAGGGTTAGGGTTAGGGGTAGGGTTAGGGTTAGGGCTAGGGTTGGAGGTAAAGTTAGGGTTGGGGCTAAAGTTAGGGTTGGGGCTAAAGTTAGGGTTAGGGTTTGGATTACATTTACGTTTGGATTAGGGTTGGGATTAGAATTATGGGTGTGTCAGGGCTAGGGGTGTGGTTAGGGTTACCGTTGGGATTAGGGTTAGGGGTGTGTTTGGGTTAGGGTTTCAGGTAGAATTGGGGGGTTTCCACTGTCCAGGCACATCAGGGGCTCTCCAAGCGCGACATGGCGTCCAATCTCAATTCCAGCCAATTCTGCGTTGAAAAAGTAAAACAGTGCTCCTTCCCTTCCGAGCTCTCCCGTGCGCCCAAAAAGGGGTTTACCCCAACATATGTGTTATCAGCGTACTCGGGACAAATTGAACAACAACTTCTGGGGTCCAAGTTCTCTTGTTATCCTTAGGAAAATAAAAATTTGGGGGGCTAAAAATCATTTTTGTGGGAAAAAAAAGATGTTTTATTTTCACGGCTCTGCATTATAAACTGTAGTGAAACACTTGGGGGTTCAAAGTTCTCACAACACATCTAGATAAGTTCCTTGGGAGGTCTAGTTTCCAATATGGGGTCACTTGTGGGGGGTTTGTACTGTTTGGGTACATCAGGGGCTCTGCAAATGCAACGTGACGCCTGCAGACCAATCCATTTAAGGCTGCATTCCAAATGGCGCTCCTTCCCTTCCGAGCTCTGTCATGCGCCCAAACAGTGGTTCCCCCCGACATATGGGGTATCAGCGTACTCAGGACAAATTGGACAACAACTTTTGGGGTCTAATTTATCCTGTTACCCTTGTGAAAATACAAAACTGGGGGCTAAAAAATCATTTTTGTGAAAAAAAAAAAAGAATTTTTATTTTCACGGCTTTGCGCTATAAACTTTAGTGAAACACTTGGGGGTTCAAAGTTCTCAAAACACATCTAGATAAGTTCCTTGGGAGGTCTAGTTTCCAATATGGGGTCACTTGTGGGGGGTTTGTACTGTTTGGGTACATCAGGGGCTCTGCAAATGCAACGTGACGGCTGCTGACCAATCCATTTAAGTCTGCATTCCAAATGGCGCTCCTTCCCTTCCGAGCTCTGTCATGCGCCCAAACAGTGGTTCCCCCCCACATATGGGGTATCAGCGTACTCAGGACAAATTGGAAAACAAATTTTGGGGTCCAATTTATTCTGTTACCCTTGTAAAAATACAAAGCTGGGGGCTAAAAAATCATTTTTGAGAAAAAAAAAAAAAATTATTTTCACGGCTCTGCGTTATAATCTGTAGTGAAACACTTGGGGGTTCAAAGCTCTCAAAACACATCTAGATAAGTTCCTTAGGGGGTCTACTTTCCAAAATGGTGTCACTTGTAGGGAGTTTCAATGTTTAGGCACATCAGGGGCTCTCCAAACGCAACATGGCGTCCCATCTCAATTCCAGTCAATTTTGCATTGAAAAGTCAAATGGCGCTCCTTCCCTTCCAAGCTCTGCCATGCGCCCAAACAATGGTTTACACCCACATATGGGGTATCAGCGTACTCAGGACAAATTGCACAACATTTTTTGGGGTCCAATTTCTTCTCTTACCCTTGGGAAAATAAAAAATTGGGGGCAAAAAGATCATTTTTGTGAAAAAAATATGATTTTTTATTTTTACGGCTCTGCATTATAAACTTCTGTGAAGCACTTGGTGGGTCAAAGTGCTCACCACACATCTAGATAAGTTCCTTAGGGGGTCTACTTTCCAAAATGGTGTCACTTGTAGGGAGTTTCAATGTTTAGGCACATCAGGGGCTCTCCAAACGCAACATGGCGTCCCATCTCAATTCCAGTCAATTTTGCATTGAAAAGTCAAATGGCGCTCCTTCCCTTCCAAGCTCTGCCATGCGCCCAAACAATGGTTTACACCCACATATGGGGTATCATCGTACTCAGGACAAATTGTACAACAACTTTGGGGGTCCATTTTCTCCTGTTACCCTTGGTAAAATAAAACAAATTGGAGCTGAAATAAATTTTGTGTGAAAAAAAGTTAAATGTTCATTTTTATTTAAACATTCCAAAAATTCCTGTGAAACACCTGAAGGGTTAATAAACTTCTTGAATGTGGTTTTGAGCACCTTGAGGGGTGCAGTTTTTAGAATGGTGTCACACTTGAGTATTTTCTATCATATAGACCCCTCAAAATGACTTCAAATGAGATGTGGTCCCTAAAAAAAAATGGTGTTGTAAAAATGAGAAATTGCTGGTCAACTTTTAACCCTTATAACTCCGTCACAAAAAAAAATTTTGGTTCCAAAATTGTACTGATGTAAAGTAGACATGTGGGAAATGTTACTTATTAAGTATTTTGCGTGACATATGTCTGTGATTTAAGGGCACAAAAATTCAAAGTTGGAAAATTGCAAAATTTTCAAAATTTTCGCCAAATTTCCATTTTTTTCACAAATAAACGCAAGTTATATCGAATAAATTTTACCTTTAACATGAAGTACAATATGTCACGAGAAAACAATGTCAGAATCGCCAAGATCCGTCAAAGCGTTCCAGAGTTATAGCCTCATAAAGGGACAGTGGTCAGAATTGTAAAAATTGGCCCGGTCATTAACGTGCAAACCACCCTTGGGGGTGAAGGGGTTAATATTGACATTAGTGCTTGAGTGACAGTCCTGCGTGTGTGTCATCTCTGTGATTTTGTGCCACAGAAAACAGAGTGTGTAACATTGTGCCTGATTTTCCTTGTGGTCTCACCAACCTGTTAAGGGATATTGAAATCATACTGAAGTTATAGCTCACCGTGTAAGTTGTTTGACAGCAACAAATAAAGTTACTTTGGTTAAGATTTTAAAACAATGAGGAAGTCTGGTGCAAGAGGTCGTCGTGGGCGTTCATTGTCAGCTGGTAATGATGGTAGTGGTAGTGGAGCATCAGGTGGTCGTGGGGATAAAAATATTCCACCTAAGTCTGGAGCTGTGGAGCCAGTTTCGTCGTCAGGCTACACAAGGCCTCGAACGCTCTCTTTTCTGGGAGTAGGAAAACCGCTTTTAAAGGCGGAGCAGCAACAGCAAGTTTTGGCTTACATTGCAGACTCAGCCTCTAGCTCTTTTGCCTCCTCTTCCGAAACTGGTAAATGTAAAAGCAGCGCGTCGCTTGTGGATGTTCACGGTCAGGGACAAGTCGCTTCCTTGTCCTCCTCAGCAAAAACTACAACAAGAGAGAAGGATGCAGCAGGCGACACAACGGGTCACTCCATGGAGCTCTTTACACATACCGTCCCTGGCTTAGAAAGTGAAACATTTAACAGGCCATGCCCATTACAAGTATATTCTGACATGGAGTGCACTGATGCACAGCCACAGCCAGAGTACTATGCTGCTCCTTTGACTCAGACCACCACATTGCCCTCTCAGGGTACAGATCCACAATCAGACCCTGATGAGACTATGTTGCCCCGCCACGAACGCTATACCACCGACCGACACAGTGACACAGACGAAGTTGCACACGAGCTCGAAGAGGAGGTAATAGATGACCCAGTTATTGACCCCGATTGGCAGCCATTGGGGGAACAGGGTGCAGGCGGCAGTAGTTCAGAAGCGGAGGTGGAGGAGGGGCCGCAGCAGGCATCAACATCGCAACAGGTTCCATCTGCCGGGCCCGTATCTGGCCCAAAACGCGTGTCAAAGCCAAAACCTGTTGGAGCACAGCGTTGCCATCCGGTTAAAGCTCAGTCTGCAATCCCTGAAAAGGGATCCGAGTCTAGGAAGAGTGCAGTCTGGCATTTTTTTAAACAACATCCAACTGATCAGCGCAAAGTCATCTGTCAAAAATGTTCAACTAGCTTAAGCAGAGGTCAGAATCTGAAAAGTCTAAATACTAGTTGCATGCATAGACACTTAACCACCATGCATTTTCAAGCCTGGACTAACTACCAAACGTCCCTCAAGGTTGTAGCACCCTCGGCCAATGAAGCTAGTCAGCAACGCAACATCCCTTCCGTCACTGTAAGGCCACCATTTTCCGCACCACCGGCAGTATCTGTGCAGGTTTCTTTGCCAGCCAAAAGCAGTCAGGGTCAGGGAATCACCAGTTTTGTAGGAGGAAATATTGCATCTAGGGCACCGGCGGAAACAATACCGTCTCCAACCGTCTCTCAGTCTGCCATGTACACCGGCACACCCGAAAGTTCCACGATCTCCAGCTCTCCAGTCCAGCTCACCCTACATGAGACTCTGGTTAGAAAAAGGAAGTACTTATCCTCGCATCCGCGTACACAGTGTTTTAACGCCCACATAGCTAGACTAATCTCGTTAGAGATGATGCCCTACCGGTTAGTTGAAAGCGAAGCTTTCAAAGCCCTGATGGAGTACGCTGAACCACGATACGAGCTACCCAGTCGACACTTTTTTTCCAGAAAAGCCATCCCAGCCCTGCACCAGCATGTTAAACAGCGCATCGTCCATGCACTCAGGCAATCTGTGAGTACAAAGGTGCACCTGACTACAGATGCATGGACCAGTAGGCATGGCCAGGGACGTTATGTGTCCATCACGGCACACTGGGTGAATGTGGTGGATGCAGGGTCCACAGGCGACATCAATTTAGGGACAGTTGTGCCTAGCCCACGGTCTAGGAAACAGTTGGCTGTAGGCGTTCGCACCCCCTCCTCCTCCTCCTCCTCGTCCTCCTGCAGAAGCTACAGCTCTTCCACAGAACGCAGTCTGCCAACCACTCCATCGGCAGATGACACTGTTGCACACCAGTTGTCCCATTATGGGCCAGCTACTGCCAAGCGTCAGCAGGCTGTATTGGCTATAAAGTGCTTGGGCGACAACAGACACACCGCGGAAGTTCTGTCCGAGTTCTTGCAACAAGAAACGCAGTCGTGGCTGGGCACAGTAGATCTTGAGGCAGGCAAGGTAGTGAGTGATAACGGAAGGAATTTCATGGCTGCCATCTCCCTTTCCCAACTGAAACACATTCCTTGCCTGGCTCACACCTTAAACCTGGTGGTGCAGTGCTTATTGAAAACTTATCCTGGGTTCTCCGACCTGCTCCTCAAAGTGCGTGCACTTTGCTCACATATCCGACGTTCGCCTGTACACGCCAGCCGTATGCAGACCTATCAGCGGTCTTTGAACCTTCCCCAGCATCGCCTAATCATAGACGTTGCAACAAGGTGGAACTCAACACTGCACATGCTTCAGAGACTGTGCGAACAGAGGCGTGCTGTTATTTATTTGTGGGAGGATACACGGGCAGGCAGTAGGATGGCAGACATGGAGTTGTCAGGTGTGCAGTGGTCTAAGATACAAGACATGTGTCAAGTCCTTCAGTGTTTTGAGGAATGCACACGGCTGGTTAGTGCAGACAACGCCGTAATAAGCATGAGCATCCCCCTAATGCGTCTGCTGATGCAAAGTTTGACGCACATAAAGGAGCAGGCGTCTGCACCAGAGGAAGAGGAAAGCCTTGATGACAGTCAGCCATTGTCTGGTCAGGGCAGTGTACAGGACGAGGTAGCGGGCGAAGAGGAGGTGGAGGACGAGGAGGATGATGGGGATGAGTATATTTTTAATGCCGAACCTTTCCCGGGGGCACAGGAAATTGGTTGCGTGTCACGGCCGGGTTCTGTTTTTTTGAGGGACACAAGTGACGTAGATTTGCCTGCAACTGCCCCTCAACCAATCACAACCGGAGATTTGACAACTGGAACTTTGGCCCACATGGAGGATTATGCCTTACGTATCCTAAAAAGGGACACACGCATTACGAAAATGATGAACGATGACGATTACTGGTTGGCCTGCCTCCTTGATCCACGCTATAAAGGCAAATTGCAAAATATTATGCCACATGAGAACTTGGAACTAATATTAGCAACCAAACAATCAACTCTTGTTGACCGTTTGCTTCAGGCATTCCCAGCACACAGCGCACGTGATCGTTCTCACACGAGCTCCAGGGGGCAGCAGACTAGGAGTGTTAGGGGTGCACACATCAGAAGTGGCGTTGGACAGAGGGGTTTTCTGACCAGGTTGTGGAGTGATTTTGCTATGACCGCAGACAGGACAGGTACTGCTGCATCAATTGAGAGTGACAGGAGACAACATTTGTCCAGTATGGTTACTAACTATTTTTCATCCCTTATCGATGTTCTCCCTCAACCGTCATTCCCATTTGATTACTGGGCCTCCAAATTAGACACCTGGCCAGAATTGGCAGAATATGCATTGCAGGAGCTTGCTTGCCCGGCAGCAAGTGTCCTATCAGAAAGAGTATTCAGTGCTGCAGGTTCAATATTAACCGAAAAAAGGACTCGTCTGGCTACCCAAAATGTTGACGATCTAACATTCATTAAAATGAACCACAACTGGATTTCGAAATCTTTTGCCCCACCTTGCCCGGCCGACACCTAGCTTTCCTATGAAAAGCTCTTGCCTGTGAATTACTTTTCTAATGTCTAATTTGCTGCAGCTGATTGTACAGCATACGACATGTTTACACCTCCCTAAATGGCAAAACTCCCCACACGGGGCCGTGGTATCGCGACTTGGCGCAAGCACCCGTGAGACTGCTGTTTGTCTGAAGAGGTGGGTGTGCTCGCTTTTGGTTGACGGCATTGCTACTGGGTCCCTCATAGTACAATGTAGTGTCTCTGGCGGTGGTGGTGCGCACCCAACGTCAGACACACCGTTGTAACATGAGGGGCCCTGGGGCGGTCCCGCCGGCCTCAAGAGAGTTCCCCCCTACCCCAGCTCAAAATGTGCTCTACCACGTGCAAAATTATGTCGCACAGCTCCACCAATCTTTAGTCTATTCGCTGACATCATTCAATGTCTGGCACTGACAATACAAATTTGTAGACATCTATGATGCAACTTAAAGTAGTCTGTGTCTGTGTCCTATATTGGCACCATTAAATAGTTACTGCCAAATTACTATGTCAGAAACTCAGTAGATGAGCCCACCCCTGTACCTAAGTATGCCACCTTTTTTTTTGTTTTGGTTGTTTTGCGAGACATTAACATCTATTTATATTTTGGGAGTACTGGGACAGACACTCCTTGCACTACTCCTCCACTCACCACCAAGCTGCCTGTGTATCCATGTAACCGCTGTAAAGCTGCCATGAGCCTATTGTTTGTTATTTTAGGACTTTGATAGCCTGTCTGCGGTCCCTACTTTAAATACTCCTCCACTGACCACCAAGCTGCCTGCCCGTGTATCCATGTAACCGCTGTAAAACTGCCATAAGCCTATTGTTTGTTATTTTAGGCCTTTGATAGCCTGTCTGCGGTCCCTACTTTAAATACTCCTCCACTGACCACCAAGCTGCCTGCCCGTGTATCCATGTAACCGCTGTAAAACTGCCATAAGCCTATTGTTTGTTATTTTAGGCCTTTGCTAGCCTGTCTGCGGTCCCTACTTTAAATACTCCTCCACTCATCACCAGCTGCCTGCCTGTGTATCCATGTAACCGCTGTAAAACTGCCATAATCCTATTGTTTGTTATTTTAGGCCTTTGATAGCCTGTCTGCGGTCCCTACTTTAAATACTCCTCCACTCACCACCAAGCTGCCTGCCCGTGTATCCATGTAACCGCTGTAAAACTGCCATGAGCCTATTGTTTGTTATTTTAGGCCTTTGATAGCCTGTCTGCGGTCCCTACTTTAAATACTCCTCCACTGACCACCAAGCTGCCTGCCCGTGTATCCATGTAACCGCTGTAAAACTGCCATAAGCCTATTGTTTGTTATTTTAGGCCTTTGATAGCCTGTCTGCGGTCCCTACTTTAAATACTCCTCCACTCATCACCAGCTGCCTGCCCGTGTATCCATGTAACCGCTGTAAAACTGCCATAAGCCTATTGTTTGTTATTTTAGGCCTTTGAAGCCTGTCTGCGGTCCCTCCTTCCACTAGGCCTCCACTGACCAGACCACTGCTGCCCGTGTACCCCTGGAACCAATAATAAAGTGCCTACCGCCAGCCCATTTTTTTATGTTAGGCCTTTGAAGCCTGTCTGCGGTCCCTCCTTCCACTAGTCCTCCACTGACCAGACCACTGCTGCCCGTGTACCCCTGGAACCAATTATAAAGTGCCTACAGCCAGCCCATTTTTTTATGTTAGGCCTTTGAAGCCTGTCTGCGGTCCCTCCTTCCACTAGTCCTCCACTGACCAGACCACTGCTGCCCGTGTACCCCTGGAACCAATTATAAAGTGCCTACAGCCAGCCCATTTTTTTATGTTAGGCCTTTGAAGCCTGTCTGCGGTCCCTCCTTCCACTAGTCCTCCACTGACCAGACCACTGCTGCCCGTGTACCCCTGGAACCAATTATAAAGTGCCTACAGCCAGCCCGTTTTTTTATGTTAGGCCTTTGAAGCCTGTCTGCGGTCCCTCCTTCCACTAGTCCTCCACTGACCAGACCACTGCTGCCCGTGTACCCCTGGAACCAATTATAAAGTGCCTACAGCCAGCCCGTTTTTTTATGTTAGGCCTTTGAAGCCTGTCTGCGGTCCCTCCTTCCACTAGTCCTCCACTGACCAGACCACTGCTGCCCGTGTACCCCTGGAACCAATTATAAAGTGCCTACAGCCAGCCCGTTTTTTTATGTTAGGCCTTTGAAGCCTGTCTGCGGTCCCTCCTTCCACTAGTCCTCCACTGGCCAGACCACTGCTGCCCGTGTACCCCTGGAACCAATTATAAAGTGCCTACAGCCAGCCCATTTTCTTATGTTAGGCCTTTGAAGCCTGTCTGCGGTCCCTACTTTAAATACTCCTCCACTGACCACCAAGCTGCCTGCCCGTGTATCCATGTAACCGCTGTAAAACTGCCATGAGCCTATTGTTTGTTATGTTAGGCCTTTGATAGCCTGTCTGCGGCCCCTACTTGCAATACTCCTCCACTGACCACAATGCTGCCTGGAGTGCCTGCCTGTGTATCCATGTAACCGATGTAAAACTGCCATGACTGCCTACTGTTTGTTATTTTAGGCCTTTGATAGCCTGTCTGCGGCCCCTACTTGCAATACTCCTCCACTGACCACAATGCTGCCTGGAGTGCCTGCCTGTGTATCCATGTAACCGATGTAAAACTGCCATGACTGCCTACTGTTTGTTATTTTAGGCCTTTGATAGCCTGTCTGCGGCCCCTACTTGCAATACTCCTCCACTGACCACAATGCTGCCTGGAGTGCCTGCCTGTGTATCCATGTAACCGATGTAAAACTGCCATGACTGCCTACTGTTTGTTATTTTAGGCCTTTGATAGCCTGTCTGCAGCCCCTACTTGCAATACTCCTCCACTGACCACACCAATGCTGCCCGTGTACCCCTGGAACCTATTTAAAAGTTCATAGAGCCTAGTTATATATTTTATTTACTATTAATAAGGCCATGATGGACTACGCTGTACCACGCTACAAGCTAACCAGTCGACACTTCTTTTGCGAGAAAAGCCATCCCAACCCTCCACCAGCATGTAGAAGACCGCATTGTCCATGCACTCTGGCAATCTGTGAGTACAAAGGTGCACCTGACAACAGACGCATGGACCTGTAGGCATGGCCACGGAAGATTACGTGTCCATTACGGCGCAATGGGTTGAGGTGGTGGATGCATGGTCCACAGGGGACAGCCTACTAAGTCTGTCTGCAGTCCCTAATTCAAATTGTCCTCCACTGTCTAAATCGGAGCTTCCACCTTCTGGCTTTCGGCCTATAGTATCAGAAATTAAACTGCATTTGGCCTTCAACTTTGGTTAGGGCCTACTAACGGCTTCTGCCCCTCCCTGGTGTTGCCCTCAACTAAATAAAGCTGAGCTTCAACCTTCTGCTCCAAATTACCATTTTAAAAAATGCAATAGGCTTTTCCGGCCTACTAAAGGTGTCTGTCTGTGTGCCCCTGCCTGGTGTTGTCCTCAACTAAATAAAGCTGAGCTTCAACCTTCCGGCTCTCATTAAGTGGTTTTAAAAAAAAAAAATGGTGGTTAGGGCCTACTAACGGCTTCTGCCCCTCCCTGGTGTTGCCCTCAACTAAATAAAGCTGAGCTTCAACCTTCTGCTCCAAATTACCATTTTAAAAAATGCAATAGGCTTTTCCGGCCTACTAAAGGTGTCTGTCTGTGTGCCCCTGCCTGGTGTTGCCCT
Organism: Ranitomeya variabilis; assembly: GCF_051348905.1. Lineage (NCBI taxonomy): Eukaryota > Metazoa > Chordata > Amphibia > Anura > Dendrobatidae > Ranitomeya > Ranitomeya variabilis. Next base: position 152,920 of record NC_135236.1, on the reverse strand, counting down.
CAACTAAATAAAGCTGAGCTTCAACCTTCTGCTCCAAATTACCATTTTAAAAAATGCAATAGGCTTTTCCGGCCTACTAAAGGTGTCTGTCTGTGTGCCCCTGCCTGGTGTTGTCCTCAACTAAATAAAGCTGAGCTTCAACCTTCCGGCTCTCATTAAGTGGTTTTAAAAAAAAAAAATGGTGGTTAGGGCCTACTAACGGCTTCTGCCCCTCCCTGGTGTTGCCCTCAACTAAATAAAGCTGAGCTTCAACCTTCTGCTCCAAATTACCATTTTAAAAAATGCAATAGGCTTTTCCGGCCTACTAAAGGTGTCTGTCTGTGTGCCCCTGCCTGGTGTTGCCCTCAACTAAATAAAGCTGAGCTTCAACCTTCCGGCTCTCATTAAGTGGTTTTAAAAAAAAAAAATGGTGGTTAGGGCCTACTAACGGCTTCTGCCCCTCCCTGGTGTTGCCCTCAACTAAATAAAGCTTAGCTTCAACCTTCTGCTCCAAATTACCATTTTAAAAAATGCAATAGGCTTTTCCGGCCTACTAAAGGTGTCTGTCTGTGTGCCCCTGCCTGGTGTTGCCCTCAACTAAATAAAGCTGAGCTTCAACCTTCTGCTCCAAATTACCATTTTAAAAAATGCAATAGGCTTTTCCGGCCTACTAAAGGTGTCTGTCTGTGTGCCCCTGCCTGGTGTTGCCCTCAACTAAATAAAGCTGAGCTTCAACCTTCCGGCTCTCATTAAGTGGTTTTAAAAAAAAAAAATGGTGGTTAGGGCCTACTAACGGCTTCTGCCCCTCCCTGGTGTTGCCCTCAACTAAATAAAGCTGAGCTTCAACCTTCTGCTCCAAATTACCATTTTAAAAAATGCAATAGGCTTTTCCGGCCTACTAAAGGTGTCTGTCTGTGTGCCCCTGCCTGGTGTTGCCCTCAACTAAATAAAGCTGAGCTTCAACCTTCTGCTCCAAATTACCATTTTAAAAAATGCAATAGGCTTTTCCGGCCTACTAAAGGTGTCTGTCTGTGTGCCCCTGCCTGGTGTTGCCCTCAACTAAATAAAGCTGAGCTTCAACCTTCCGGCTCTCATTAAGTGGTTTTAAAAAAAAAAAATGGTGGTTAGGGCCTACTAACGGCTTCTGCCCCTCCCTGGTGTTGCCCTCAACTAAATAAAGCTGAGCTTCAACCTTCTGCTCCAAATTACCATTTTAAAAAATGCAATAGGCTTTTCCGGCCTACTAAAGGTGTCTGTCTGTGTGCCCCTGCCTGGTGTTGCCCTCAACTAAATAAAGCTGAGCTTCAACCTTCTGCTCCAAATTACCATTTTAAAAAATGCAATAGGCTTTTCCGGCCTACTAAAGGTGTCTGTCTGTGTGCCCCTGCCTGGTGTTGCCCTCAACTAAATAAAGCTGAGCTTCAACCTTCTGCTCCAAATTACCATTTTAAAAAATGCAATAGGCTTTTCCGGCCTACTAAAGGTGTCTGTCTGTGTGCCCCTGCCTGGTGTTGTCCTCAACTAAATAAAGCTGAGCTTCAACCTTCCGGCTCTCATTAAGTGGTTTTAAAAAAAAAAATGGTGGTTAGGGCCTACTAACGGCTTCTGCCCCTCCCTGGTGTTGCCCTCAACTAAATAAAGCTGAGCTTCAACCTTCTGCTCCAAATTACCATTTTAAAAAATGCAATAGGCTTTTCCGGCCTACTAAAGGTGTCTGTCTGTGTGCCCCTGCCTGGTGTTGCCCTCAACTAAATAAAGCTGAGCTTCAACCTTCTGCTCCAAATTACCATTTTAAAAAATGCAATAGGCTTTTCCGGCCTACTAAAGGTGTCTGTCTGTGTGCCCCTGCCTGGTGTTGTCCTCAACTAAATAAAGCTGAGCTTCAACCTTCCGGCTCTCATTAAGTGGTTTTAAAAAAAAAAAAATGGTGGTTAGGGCCTACTAACGGCTTCTGCCCCTCCCTGGTGTTGCCCTCAACTAAATAAAGCTGAGCTTCAACCTTCTGCTCCAAATTACCATTTTAAAAAATGCAATAGGCTTTTCCGGCCTACTAAAGGTGTCTGCCCCTCCCTGGTGTTGTCCTCAACTGAACAAAGCTGAGCTTCCACATTCTGGCTTTCGCCCTATACTATCAGATATTAAACTGCATTTGGCCTACTAGTGTGGTTAGGCCCTTGAAACAGTGTCTGCTGCTCTTGGGTTTGCTACTCCACTGAACAAAGCAATGCCGCCTGTTTAGTCCTGTTACCAATTTTGAACTGCATGTAGCCTACTTTATTCTTTGGCCCTATATCTGTTTCCTCCTCATCCTGCCCATTGCCCAGCCACTGCTAAATGAGTCTGCTGGTACATTGACCTAGACCACTACATTCCCCTTGTACTCTACACAGCCAGAATCTGACCCTGCTGAAAGTAAGGTTCCCCTTCCCGCATGTTATACCACCTTACACAGGGACAAAGAGGAAGGTGCAGATGAAAGTGCAGGTTCCTTCATCAGGTGGGGGGGCATACTCGTTGGCGACGTCACTGGCACAGGGCCCCTCAGAGTACGCAAAAGTGTCGCTGCTGGTGGGAGGCGCCCCCGCCATGCAAACACACCGCCGTACTTTGAGGGGCCCTTTGCCAGTGGCAATGCGAACGAGTGGGCCCCCCCCTGCTTGCTCAGGATCACAGCACTTGCAACGTTTAAATACTTACCTTTCCCTGCAACACCGCCGTGACGTAGTCCGCATTTCCTGGGCCCACGAAAAACTTGAGCCAGCCCTACTCCCCCCACAACTTTCCCCCAATTCCCTATGCCCAACTATTATTATACAGTTAATTAAGATTGGCAAGCTTCAGAAACAAGAATGGATGTTTTTGGCATTAAAATGGGCACTGTAGGTGTTTTCCTGGCCTCCACTCACTGCCGACTATGCTTCCCCATTGACTTGCATTGGGTTTCGTGTTTCGGTCGATCCCCGACTTTTAGCGATAATCGGCCGACTGCACTCGACTCGACTCTGGACAAAATCGGGTTTCCCAAAACCCTACTCGATCTTAAAAAAATGAAAGTCGCTCAACCCTAGCGGCAGGCTGTTTATTTTATAGCCTATTAGATTTCCATATTATTTGTAGACATTCTAAACGGACATATTATGTATATCGCGTGTTTTGCCAAGTATAAAGCGGTTGTTTTATACCACATGTACAATTAACACATCCCCACAATTTCAGCAATCTCATGATTTTATCAGACTCGGTATTCACATATAACAATAATAATAATATAAAGAAACAGCACCTCACATATGACTCCATAACCCCTTAATAGCCTGAGGTATTTTTGGTTTTGCATTTTCATTTTTGCTCCCCTTCTTCCAAGAGCCATAACTTTTTTATTTTATTTTTTTTTTCTTTGTCAAAATGTCCATGTGAGAACTTGTTTTGCTGGACGAGTTACATGTCTATGTTATAGTATCAGACTCATTCAACTCACTTAGATAGCTAGAGTGTATTCCTTATCTTTGTGTGTTATCTCAGTTAAACAGAGTATCTGTCTATGCCTACCGAAGCAGTAAAAGCAAATACAGATGTAGAAGTGCAAAAATGACAGTCACTGTATGAGTTTTTAACCAGGGGTGAGTGTAATAAAAATACGACCCTTAATAATAAAAATGCTATCCCGATGCATGTTACAAGTGATGTGCAGGGAGCTGACCTTGACATATTTAGAATGACAGCACCATCAGCATTTCGTGATAACACCCACCCTGTACAGATAAAGGGTTGTGAATTTTTCAGCGTGTCCTGATAGAGTATATTATGTATATTCTGTGTTTCTGCACTATTATTTGTTGAAAATTTTTCACTAAAATGATAATTTCTGACAGTGGCTTCTTTTTGTAATATGTATTTTAGAAGGTACAATTAACATATCCCACAATTTCAGCGATCTCCTGATTTTATCAGACTCGGTATTCACATATAATAATAATAATAATATAAAGAAACAGCACCTCACATATGGCTCCATAACCCCTTAATAGCCCGAGGTATTTTTGGTTTTGCATTTTCATTTTTGCTCCCCTTCTTCCAAGAGCCATAACTTTTTTTTTTTTTTTCTTTGTCAAAATGTCAATGTGAGGAGTTGTTTTGCTGGCCGAGTTACATGTCTAGGTTCTTTTTTATTTATTTTCCGGCGGTTAGTTTTGTTCATGTATTATCGGCGTCTTCGCCAGTTGTGGTTCACACCTTTTCTATATAAATAGTGCAATAATTCGCACCCACGGACGGTTTCCTTTAAAAATATGAATATTATTGAATATAATGCGTTACTTTCTTACTTTTCTATATAAATAGTGCAATAATCCTCAACCACGGACGGTTTCCTTTAAAAATATGAATATTATTGAATATAATGTTTTACTTATCATACACTAATGCTATAACTTTATACATGTCCGGTTATGAATATAAAAAAGTAAAAAATCACCACATGTACAACTAACATACAGCACTACACTTCTTACAAAATAGAGTATATTATTTATATTCTGTGTTTCTGCACATTATTTGATTATTTATTTGATTTATACATCACTGTACGGGAATATTATGTATATCAATTATTTTATATCCTAGGATTCTCATTTTTTCACATTATAACAACAGGTTCGTTATATGGGCACATTGTGTAAGCTCAGCAGGCGGCTATGTTATCTTATCTAGGGTAAACAGACTAGCTGTCTACACCCACCGAAGCATCAAAAAGAAACTTTGATGACACAGATATAACTCAGCTAACTAAATGCTAGAGTTTCGGTTTTCCTTTAAAAAAAAATATGAATATTAGTGAGCATAGTGTTTTACTTATGTTACACTATCTTATTTTCCTGCGGTTAGTTTTGTTCATGTATTATCGCCGACTTCGCCAGTTGTGATTCATACCTTTTCTATATAAATAGCGCAATAATTCGCACCCACGGACGGTTTTCCTTTAAAATATGAATATTATTGAATAGTCTCATATCTCATCTGCGGCAATAGACTCTGATCATTTTTCACATTATTTGTAGACACTCTAACGGACATATTATGTATATCAGGTGTTCTGACAAGTATGAAGCGGCGTGTTTTTATACGTTTATAACAAGCATAACCAGTATATTGTAAACGTTTAAACGTGTATTTTATTCACAGTGTTCACTAGTCAGGTTTAGATTTATTTAAATTCACAGGTGGGGTGTATGTACACAGGAATGATTTAGTTTAAAAGCATATAGTTCAGCGATAATGTCAGGAGTTGGACAGGCAGTTATCAATCTTTCATACGTATCACAGAAAGATTTTAGTTTGACCTGGGCGAGTTTAATTTGTGCGTACTGGCCAGCCAGGGCAATAAATATTTTGATGTGTTCATCACTCCACACAGGGCCCCCCGTGTAACACGAATGTTCAGCAACAGTGTGTTTTTTACTAACGTGGTGCCGCGGCACGGCGCGTTTCTTTAGAGGTAGTACATTGTCAAAATCGCTAGAAAATCCTTCAAGAGCAGAATCTGCAGACTGTACAGCATGGCGACCCCGTATATTGAACGGAACTGTGGGTGACCACATACCCTCAGAGAGCTGTTCATTTTCTCTGTTTTCAGAAGTAGCTTGTGGTATGCTGTCGCTGCTATCGGACTCCTGAGTTATGCAGGGGCTGTCGTTCTGCGATGCAAATCTCTTTCTTGAAGCGTTCTTAGATTTTTGACAGGGAATCTTGGGGGTTGGATTCCCGGAGTGTTTGGGGACCGCGTAGCTTTCCGCATGATCCGCAACACAGTTGAGCGAAAGAGGAGTTGTTCTCACAACCACATCCGCTCTTTGGGTATGATTCTGCGCAGATTTGTAATTACAGCGCTGTAAATCTCGTAGTTGAAGATCCGACGTATCTAAAAGAAAAGATACAGGTGTCAGTTATCCGCAAAGCCGGCGTAAAATTGGAAAAGCTGCATGGCGGTAGTTACCCATGAAGCTGCGCAATATTTGAAAACTTACCGGCGACAGTTACCCATGAAATCATTGTAACAATATTTGCATAAATCCAGGATAGACCAGACCAGATATATACTTACAAGCATGAAACAGGGAACTGCACCTCCGCAGCTCCTGGTTTAATGGCCCGCGCATTGTTCAAACTCGGCGAGACGGAGATATTCTCTTTTTCAAATTGAATTTTTCTGACCGCTAATTTACCAGTTGTAAATAAATTATAACTAAATTATAACTACCACAGAAAAGTGAGAATCGTATGTATTTCAAGTGAACCGTTACCTTTTCTTTTCCTGAGACACCTGCTTAACGAATTTCCACGGCTTTTAGGCGCCGCGGGATTCTTGACAGCGACGATCTCGACGTCTGAGTCCCGGTCTTCAAACGGTCCGGGAGCACGCCAGTCTTCCGGCATATGGACCGAGGGATCTGTGTCACTATCTGTATGAGAAATTGCATAGTACGTGTTTACATACAAAGGATTAAAGCATCCGCCATAGTATAATATAGTTTTTACGGTATGACCCTGTTTATGGTGTATCCGTTAATAATTTAGTATTATACTGGTGGCTAGCTGCGTTATTTGTTTTATAATTTAACCCTATATTTATTATGACATAATTTATGTAATACAATAGCTAATAGCTGGTATAGTTTCACGCCATAGCCAGTATTTGTTCTGCATAAATCGTGTTTGTCTGTGGGGGCTACGGAATTACGATATCAGTCTTTCTGCTTAGTATAAACATATTTTGGCCGCAGTCGTGTAAATATGTTGCTGCGGTGTATAAAATAGCTTACTCTGTCAGAACTTGTGGGCGGTGTTTTGTCTTTAAATGCTGGTCAAGTGCTTCAAGTTTTGCCATACAGAATCTTAAAGACACTTTTTCACCCCATCTGAACAGCTGCTCTGGTCTACTCTCTGAAAAAGTAAGTTTGACTGTAGCGTATATTTTTGTAACATAATTTTAAACTGTATTTATCGGCGGTATAGAAACAGATAAAACTTTTCCTCCCCTTTTTTATTTAAGATGGAATCCCAATATCAGCGCGTTCAATAAAGGCCCGTGCTTACAAGCACCCCCTTAGGTATTAAACGGAATATAGTGTACAGAGTATCTGATGATACGGATTAAGTAATTTATATTCATTATATATTCTTTCATTCTTTCTTATTTAAGAGGAGTGTCTGTCCCCCGATTATCGCAATAATTTTGTCACGCAGAATTATGAACCCATTCATTCCCTAGCTGCGGAATCGGTAGAAGATAATGGACCTGCTCTACACCTTATCACAGGTAATTAGATTCTCCTTTTTGCATTTAGCTAGGGAAAAATGTCATTGTAACACTGTAGCAAGATATTGGGCTTTCCTGTATCCCATGTAAGAAAGCTATATATATATATATATATATATATATATATATATATATATATATATATATATATATATATATATATTATCTGTATCACGATTTATGCAGAACAAATACTGGCTATGGCGTGAAACTATACCAGCTATTAGCTATTGTATTACATAAATTATGTCATAATAAATATAGGGTTAAATTATAAAACTAATAACGCAGCTAGTCGCCAGTATAATACTAAATTATTAACGGATACACCATAAACAGGGTCATACCGTAAAAACTATATTATACTATGGCGGATGCTTTAATCCTTTGTATGTAAACACGTACTAAGTGCAATTTCTCATACAGATAGTGACACAGATCCCTCGGTCCATATGCCGGAAGACTGGCGTGCTCCCGAACCGTTTGAAGACCGGGACTCAGACGTCGAGATCGTCGCTGTCAAGAATCCCGCAGCGCCTAAAAGCCGTGGAAATTCGTTAAGCAGGTGTCTCAGGAAAAGAAAAGGTAACGGTTCACTTGAAATACATACGATTCTCACTTTTCTGTGGTAGTTATAATTTAGTTATAATTTATTTACAACTGGTAAATTAGCGGCCAGAAAAATTCAATTTGAAAAAGAGAATATCTCCGTCTCGCCGAGTTTGAACAATGCGCGGGCCATTAAACCAGGAGCTGCGGAGGTGCAGTTCCCTGTTTCATGCTTGTAAGTATATATCTGGTCTGGTCTATACTGGATTTATGCAAATATTGTTACAATGATTTCATGGGTAACTGTCGCCGGTAAGTTTTCAAATATTGCGCCGCTTCATGGGTAACTACCGCCATGTAGCTTTTCCAATTTTACGCCGGCTTTGCGGATAACTGACACCTGTATCTTTTCTTTTAGATACGTCGGATCTTCAACCACGAGATTTACAGTGCTGTAATTACGGATCTGCGCAGAATCATACCCAAAGAGTGGATGTGGTTGTGAGAACAACTCCTCTTTCGCCCAACTGTGTTACGGATCGTGCGGAAAGCTACGCGGTCCCCAAACACTCCGGGAATCCAACCCCCAAGATTCCCTGTCAAAAATCTAAGAACGCTTCAAGAAAGAGATTTGCATCGCAGAACGACAGCCCCTGCATAACTCAGGAGTCCGATAGCAGCGACAGCATACCACAAGCTACTTCTGAAAACAGAGAAAATGAACAGCTCTCTGAGGGTATGTGGTCACCCACAGTTCCGTTCAATATACGGGGTCGCTATGCTGTACAGTCTGCAGATTCTGCTCTTGCAGGATCTTCTAGCGATTTTGACAATGTACTACCTCTAAAAAAACGCGCCGTGCCGCTGCACCACGTTAGTAAAAAACACACTGTTGCTGAACATTCGTGTTACACGGGGGGCCCTGTGTGGAGTGATGAACACATCAAAATATTTATTGCCCTGGCTGGCCAGTACGCACAAATTAAACTCGCCCAGGTCAAACTAAAATCTTTCTGTGATACGTATGAAAGATTGATAACTGCCTGTCCAACTCCTGACATTATCGCTGAACTATATGCTTTTAAACTAAATCATTCCTGTGTACATACACCCCACCTGTGAATTTAAATAAATCTAAACCTGACTAGTGAACACTGTGAATAAAATACACGTTTAAACGTTTACAATATACTGGTTATGCTTGTTATAAACGTATAAAAACACGCCGCTTCATACTTGTCAGAACACCTGATATACATAATATGTCCGTTAGAGTGTCTACAAATAATGTGAAAAATGATTAGAGTCTATTGCCGCAGATGAGATATGAGACTATTCAATAATATTCATATTTTAAAGGAAAACCGTCCGTGGGTGCGAATTATTGCGCTATTTATATAGAAAAGGTATGAATCACAACTGGCGAAGTCGGCGATAATACATGAACAAAACTAACCGCAGGAAAATAAGATAGTGTAACATAAGTAAAACACTATGTTCACTAATATTCATATTTTTTTAAAAGGAAAACCGAAACTCTAGCATTTAGTTAGCTGAGTTATATCTGTGTCATCAAAGTTTCTTTTTGATGCTTCGGTGGGTGTAGACAGCTAGTCTGTTTACCCTAGATAAGATAACATAGCCGCCTGCTGAGCTTACACAATGTGCCCATATAACGAACCTGTTGTTATAATGTGAAAAAATGAGAATCCTAGGATATAAAATAATTGATATACATAATATTCCCGTACAGTGATGTATAAATCAAATAAATAATCAAATAATGTGCAGAAACACAGAATATAAATAATATACTCTATTTTGTAAGAAGTGTAGTGCTGTATGTTAGTTGTACATGTGGTGATTTTTTACTTTTTTATATTCATAACCGGACATGTATAAAGTTATAGCATTAGTGTATGATAAGTAAAACTTTATATTCAATAATATTCATATTTTTAAAGGAAACCGTCCGTGGTTGAGGATTATTGCACTATTTATATAGAAAAGTAAGAAAGTAACGCATTATATTCAATAATATTCATATTTTTAAAGGAAACCGTCCGTGGGTGCGAATTATTGCACTATTTATATAGAAAAGGTGTGAACCACAACTGGCGAAGACGCCGATAATACATGAACAAAACTAACCGCCGGAAAATAAATAAAAAAGAACCTAGACATGTAACTCGGCCAGCAAAACAACTCCTCACATGGACATTTTGACAAAGAAAAAAAAAAAAAGTTATGGCTCTTGGAAGAAGGGGAGCAAAAATGAAAATGCAAAACCAAAAATACCTCGGGCTATTAAGGGGTTATGGAGCCATATGTGAGGTGCTGTTTCTTTATATTATTATTATTATTATATGTGAATACCGAGTCTGATAAAATCAGGAGATCGCTGAAATTGTGGGATATGTTAATTGTACCTTCTAAAATACATATTACAAAAAGAAGCCACTGTCAGAAATTATCATTTTAGTGAAAAATTTTCAACAAATAATAGTGCAGAAACACAGAATATACATAATATACTCTATCAGGACACGCTGAAAAATTCACAACCCTTTATCTGTACAGGGTGGGTGTTATCACGAAATGCTGATGGTGCTGTCATTCTAAATATGTCAAGGCCAGCTCCCTGCACATCACTTGTAAAGGTACCGTCACATTAAGCGACGCTGCAGCGATAGCGACAGCGATGCCGATCGCTGCAGCGTCGCTGTTTGGTCGCTGGAGAGCTGTCACACAGACCGCTCTCCAGCGACCAACGATGCCGAGGTCCCCGGGTAACCAGGGTAAGCATCGGGTTGCTAAGCGCAGGGCCGCGCTTAGTAACCCGATGTTTACCCTGGTTACCAGCGTAAAAGTTAAAAAAACAAACAGCACATACTCACCAGCGCGTCCCTCAGCCTCTGCTTCCTGACACTGACTGAGCTCCGGCCCTAACAGCACAGCGGTGACGTCACCGCTGTGCTTTCACTTTCAGTTTAGGGCCGGCGCTCAGTCTCTGTCAGGAAGCAGAGGCTGAGGGACGCGCTGGTGAGTATGTGCTGTTTGTTTTTTTAACTTTTACGCTGGTAACCAGGGTAAACATCGGGTTACTAAGCGCGGCCCTGCGCTTAGTAACCCGATGTTTACCCTGGTTACCAGTGTAAAATATCGCTGGTATCCTTGCTTTTGCTGTCAAACACGGCGATACACGGCGACCTAGCGACCAAATAAAGTGCAGACCTTCTAGCAGCGACCAGCAATTTCACAGCGGGATCCAGATCGCTGCTGCGTGTCAAATACAGCGATATCGCTATCCAGGTCGCTGCAACGTCACGGATCGCTGGCGATATCGCCTAGTGTGACGGTACCTTAACATGCATCGGGATAGCATTTTTATTATTAAGGGTCGTATTTTTATTACACTCACCCCTGGTTAAAAACTCATACAGTGACTGTCATTTTTGCACTTCTACATCTGTATTTGCTTTTACTTCTTCGGTAGGCATAGACAGATACTCTGTTTAACTGAGATAACACACAAAGATAAGGAATACACTCTAGCTATCTAAGTGAGTTGAATGAGTCTGATACTATAACATAGACATGTAACTCGTCCAGCAAAACAAGTTCTCACATGGACATTTTGACAAAGAAAAAATAAAAAAAATAAAAAAGTTATGGCTCTTGGAAGAAGGGGAGCAAAAATGAAAATGCAAAACCAAAAATACCTCGGGCTATTAAGGGGTTATGGAGTCATATGTGAGGTGCTGTTTCTTTATATTATTATTATTATTATATGTGAATACCGAGTCTGATAAAATCATGAGATTGCTGAAATTGTGGGGATGTGTTAATTGTACATGTGGTATAAAACAACCGCTTTATACTTGGCAAAACACGCGATATACATAATATGTCCGTTTAGAATGTCTACAAATAATATGGAAATCTAATAGGCTATAAAATAAACAGCCTGCCGCGTTATAAACACAGTTTTTGACACAATTTTGCACTATATGTTATTATTATTATCATTATATGTGAATACCGCCTCTGATAAAAAATCAAGAGATCTCTGAAATTGTGGGATATGTTAATTGTACCTTCTAAAATACATATTACAAAAAGAAGCCACTGTCAGAAATTATCATTTTAGTGAAAAATTTTCAACAAATAATAGTGCAGAAACACAGAATATACATAATATACTCTATCAGGACACGCTGAAAAATTCACAACCCTTTATCTGTACAGGGTGGGTGTTATCACGAAATGCTGATGGTGCTGTCATTCTAAATATGTAAAGGCCAGCTCCCTGCACATCACTTGTAACATGCATCGGGATAGCATTTTTATTATTAAGGGTCGTATTTTTATTACACTCACCCCTGGTTAAAAACTCATACAGTGACTGTCATTTTTGCACTTCTACATCTGTATTTGCTTTTACTGCTTCGGTAGGCATAGACAGATACTCTGTTTAACTGAGATAACACACAAAGATAAGGAATACACTCTAGCTATCTAAGTGAGTTGAATGAGTCTGATATTATAACATAGACATGTAAAGGTACCTTCACACGAAGCGACGCTGCAGCGATAGCGACAATGATGCCGATCGCTGCAGCGTCGCTGTTTGATCGCTGGGGAGCTGTCATACAGACCGCTCTCCAGCGACCAACGATGCCGAGGTCCCCGGGTAACCAGGGTAAACATCGGGTTGCTAAGCGCAGGGCCGCGCTTAGTAACCCGATGTTTACCCTGGTTACCAGCGTAAAAGTAAAAAAAACAAACAGTACATACTCACCTGCGCGTCCCCCAGCGTCTGCTTCCTGACACTGACTGAGCTCCGGCCCTAACAGCACAGCGGCGACGTCACCGCTGTGCTTTCACTTTCACTTTAGGGCCGGCGCTCAGTAAGTGTCAGGAAGCAGACGCTGGGGGACGCGCAGGTGAGCATGTACTGTTTGTTTTTTTTACTTTTACGCTGGTAACCAGGGTAAACATCGGGTTACTAAGCGTGGCCCTGCGCTAGGTAACCCGATGTTTACCCTGGTTACCAGTGTAAAACATCGCTGGTATAGTTGCTTTTGCTGTCAAACACAACGATACACGGCGATCGGACGACCAAATAAAGTTCTGGACTTTATTCAGCGACCAGCGACATCACAGCAGGATCCTGATCGCTGCTGCGTGTCAAACTAAACGATATCGCTAGCGAGGACGCTGCAACGTCACGGATCGCTAGCGATATCGTTACAAAGTCGTTTCGTATGAAGGTACCTTAACTCGTCCAGCAAAACAAGTTCTCACATGGACATTTTGACAAAGAAAAAATAAAAAAAATAAAAAAGTTATGGCTCTTGGAAGAAGGGGAGCAAAAATGAAAATGCAAAACCAAAAATACCTCGGGCTATTAAGGGGTTATGGAGTCATATGTGAGGTGCTGTTTCTTTATATTATTATTATTATTATATGTGAATACCGAGTCTGATAAAATCATGAGATCGCTGAAATTGTGGGGATGTGTTAATTGTACATGTGGTATAAAACAACCGCTTTATACTTGGCAAAACACGCGATATACATAATATGTCCGTTTAGAATGTCTACAAATAATATGGAAATCTAATAGGCTATAAAATAAACAGCCTGCCGCGTTATAAACACAGTTTTTGACACAATTTTGCACTATATGTTATTATTATTATTATATGTGAATACCGCCTCTGATAAAAAAATCAAGAGATCTCTGAAATTGTGGGATATGTTAAAAAATGTGACTCTACTGAGCATTAATCTGATTACAGAAGCCCCATAAAAAAAAAAAAAATTAACTAATAATTATAACAACTACATATGAAATCTAATATATAAAAAAACAAAATACTGCGATAATAATTGCTGTATCAAACAATATCATACTGTATCAAAAGCTGACAGTCAGACAAGAAGGGACAGCTGCTGACAGGGCGGGGAGGAGGGGTTACACCCTTTTGATACATCTTGATAGGGGCGGGGCACCTGTCAAATTGAGTTTGACGAATGGTAGTTATGATACACTACTTACAGATTTCTAATTACACTGCTCTGAATTGAATTGGACTGGAATTGGCTGTAAGGTAAAGGAATATAAAACCACTAAAATTTTGGTTTCTTTTCTCTTTCACACTTATACTACTCTATCTTTCCCTTTATCCTGTAATCCACCCACCTAGTAAGGAACTAGTCATTTCCCCTCCATCCTCCCCAGCCATCTCACATCCTCCTCACAGCTGTTCCTCCACCTACAATCCTTTTTCTCCAGACTTACATGGCAACATCAAGTCCTATCCTGCTCCCACCTTCTAACGCTCTGTCTACTACTCCTCATTGCTGGCGATGTATCCCCAAAACCTGGCCCTCCTCAACACATCCCCACACTCCTTTCTAACACCCTGCCACGATCCTCTACACGTTTTCCCAACCATGACAACCTCATACCCATTCATCCAGCCCCCACTCCCCTGGTCCCCTTACCTGGAGCTCTATGGAACGCACTCTCTGTCTACAACAAACTGCCGTTTATCCATGACTTCTTTATCACCAACAACCTCTCCTTCCTTGGCATCACTGAAACCTAGCTCACTCCCTCTGATTCAGCCTCTCCAGCTGCACTTTCCTACGGCGGGTTCCGTCTCTCACACCCCTTGCCCCAGAAACACGTGGTGGAGGATTTGGCTTGCTCCTGTCTGATGCCTGCTCCTTTATCCAAATTCTGCTGCCACCCTCCACTACTCCTTCCTAGTTTGAGGTGCACTCCATCTGCATCTGCTCCCTCTCCAACCTCCAGCTGGCTGTATACCGCCAACCCCCCAGAACTAGGCATCTCCACCTTTCTCTACCACTTCACCACCTGGCTACTTCACTTCCTCTCTGCTGACATCCCAACTATCATCATGGGTGACTTCAACATCCCCATTAACGCTTCCACCCCAGTTGCCTCTAAACTTTTATCGCTCACTGCCTCCTTTGGCCTCACTCAATGGTCCTCTGTGGCCACTCGCAAAGATGGTCACACGCTGGACCTTATCTTCACCTGCCTCTGTTCTCTCGCTAACTCACCCCTCCCTCTGTCTGACCACAACCTACTGACATTCTCTTCCCTCTCCTTTTCTAGTGCGCAATCCCCAACTCCACAAACTTACCCTCGCAGAAATCTCAAACACCTCAATTTACAATCTCTCTGAGTCCCTTCTCCCTCTTACAGACATAGCTTTCCTTCATGACACAGATGCTGCTGCCACTTTTTGTAACGCCACAATAACAGCAACACTTGACTCGACTGCTCCCCTAACACATAGGAAAACTCGGACAATCACCAGGCAGCTCTGGCTGACCAAAGAACTGAGATGGGCTTCCAGGGTCGCTGAGCAGAGATGGAAGCAATCCCGCTCTACCGAGCACTTCATCGCATACATGCAGTCCCTCGCCAGCTTCAAGTCCACACTCACTGCCGCAAAACAAACTTCTCATCTCTCATATCATCCCTGTCTCACAACACTAAACAGCTTTTCAACACTTTCAATTCTCTACACTGTCCCCCAGCACCCCCCTCCTCTTATTTCTGCTGAAGACTTTGCCTCTTTCATTAAGCAGAAGATTGATATGATCAGAGAAGGCTTTGGCCCACAGCTCCCAATGCCCCTCTTAGCTGCTCAACCCTGTTCCTCCAAAACCAGCTTCTCCACCATGACAGAAGATGAGTTCTCCACCCTCCTGTCAAGATCACATCTCACCACTTGCACGCTTGACCCGCTCCTGTCCCACCTCATCCCTAACCTCTCCCTCTAATCCTTCAAGCATGCCCAGGTCACACCCATCCTCAAAAAGCCTTCCCTCGACCCATCCTCTGTGTCTAGCTATCGCCCAATATCTCTTCTCCCTTATGCCTCAAAACTACTGGAACAGCATGTCCATCTTGAACTGTCCTCCCACCTCTCCTCCTGCTCCCTCTTTGGCCGGTTACAGTTTGGCTTCCGGCCTCATCACTCAACTGAAACTGCACTAAAGAAAGTCATCAATGACCTAGTAACCGCCAAGAACAAGCAACACTACTCTGTTGTCCTTCTCCTGGACCTGTCTTCTGCTTTCGACACCGTCGACCATTCCCTCCTGCTACAGATTCTCTCATCTCTTAGTGTGAGGGTGATCTCTTAAAGCGAGATCTATATGATTGCTTGTACCTGACCAAATATAAGCTGAGTGCTAACTTAGAGGCCAAAGAATGTATCAGATACACACAGACGATACACACTCCTCTCTCAGCAAAGTTGTTGCCCAACTGAACTTTATTCTCAAAAACAAAAGAATATACTAAGAACAGGAAATGAGGGAGGTCGCACAACTTCTGAACAGTTAGTGTCACTCTGATTGGTTCATTCCAACTTCATTTCCAACTTCACTTCCATATATGGTATTCAGTCCAGCGTCTTCACTTCTGCATTCTAGATTCCTTCCAGTGTGCTGCTGATCAGGAAATAGACTCCATCTTGCTACACCATATCTGAACTGACTTATATAAGGTTTAATAATTGATTTCATTAGCCATTTTCTCCTTCACATTAGCATCACAGACTTGGCCCTATCCTGGATCTCATATCTAACAGACAAAACATTCAGTGTCTCCCTCTCCCACACCACCTCTTCACCTCGCCCCCTGTCTGCCTGTGTTTCCCAAGGCTCAGTCCGAGGGCCCCTGCTCTTCTCCATCTACACCTTCGGCTTGGGACAGCTCATAGAATCCCACAGTTTGCAGTATCATCTCTACGCCGATGACACGCAGATCTACCTATCTGGATCTGACCTCACGTCCTTACTGACCAAAATCCCACAATGTCTGTCTAATTCAGGTTTCTTTTCTGCTCGCTTTCTAAAACTGAACATGGACAAAACAGAATTCATCATCTTTCACCCATCTGACTCTGCCCCTCCACGAGACCTATCCATCAATGTCAGTGGCTGCTCACTTTCCCCAGTCTCGCAGCTCAGTGCCTCGGGGTGATCCTCGACTCTGCCCTCTGTTTCAAGACTCATATCCAAGCCCTTGCCTCCTGCCCACTGAAACGCAAAAATATTTCCTGGATATGTGCATTCCTTGACCATGAAACCACAAAAACGCTAGTAGAGGCCCTTATCTCCTGCCTCGATTACTGCAACCTCCTACTCTCTGGCCTCCCCTACTCTGCTGCCCGACTAATCCACCTGTCTCCCCATTTTTCCCCAGCCTCTCCTCTCGGGTAAGCTCTTCACTGGCTTCCTATTGTCCAGAGGCTCCATTTCAAAACCCTAACTATGACATACAAAGCCATCCACAACCTGTCTCCTCCATACATCTGTGACATGGTCTCCCAGTACTTACCCCCATACAACCTTCGTTCCTCTCAAGATCTCCTTCATTACTCCCCTCTTATCTCTTCTTTCCACAACAGCATACAAGACTTCTCCCGTGCATCCCCCATACTCTGGAGCTCTCTTCCCTAACACATCAGACTCTCGCCTACCATGGAAACCTTCAAAAAGAACCTGAAGACCCACCTCTTCTGACAAGCCTACAACCTGCAGTGATCCTTAGTCTGCTGAACCACCTCACTACCAGCTCTACCCTCTCCTAGTGTATCCTCACCCATCCCCTGTAGATTGTGAGCCCTCGCAGGCAGGGTCCTCTCTCCTTCTGTACCCGTGTGCCTTGTTTTGCTGATGTGTATTGTGATTGTCTATATTTGCCCCTTTCACATGTAAAGCGCCATGAAATAAATGGCGCTATATAAATGTATAATAATAATCTTCAAAAAGGTGTGAGGCTGTGGCCTATGATACAGCTAGGGGGCGCTGTTTGTTCTCCCCAGAATGTGCATGCAGACGGATGAAGTCCATAGGTGTGCATGAGAGTCACGGATTTCCGGTCCGGGTTTTCCAGGTGGCTAAAGGCCACAGGTTTGTGTGTGTTTAAAAGCCCTGCAGTAAGGGGTATGGGTGTGTCAGGCCGTGTCAGGCCGTGTCAGGTGTCTGGCCAGGTGTTCGTCAGTGTCAGTCTGGTGTGTGCTGGTCTGCAGAGTGTATGGAGGCCAGCAGAGCCAGCACCCAGGGCAGCTGAATAGCCTGGCACCCGCAGCGTACACAGAGATGCAAGTCGTCCATGGTACTGGACTCGGAGGTGGACAGTCCTGTGCCCGGAGGTGGTTGTCCTGTGCCCGTAGGAGTCGGATGTGGACAGACCTGTGCCCGGAGGTGGATGTTCTGTGCCCGGAGGTGGATGTCCTGTGCCTGAAAGAGGACTAGCATGTGCAACAATTTCAAACAGGTGGATATGGTGCCCGGCTGCTATCCGGAGGATATCCTGAACTGTGTACGACTGTGTGAGTAAAGAGTGAGTACAGAGACTTTGTCTTATGTGTACCCAGCTGCACTCCAGAGGATAAAGAGTGCAGTGCGCTGAGTGAGTACAGAGACTGTGATACAGCGATGCAGGACACCCACGGGAACTAGTCAGAGGAGGGCTGGCGTGAGTAGTGTCTGCAACATATGAGGCTGTGTGTATGGAAACGTATAGAGTCTGAGATGGCATGCGGTCGCCCAGGGAAACTGGACAAGGGAAGTCTGGCCTGTTTAGGGACCGCAAATCTAAAGCCATGTGAAATGTATTGCATTGAACTGGTGTAAACTGGTCACTGAAGTTATATGCATTTATGTGAACTGGACTGTAATGCTGTGAAGAAACACATTAAAAGTCTCTTTTAATGTGTTTCTTCACAGCATTACAGTCCAGTTCACATAAATGCATATAACTTCAGTGACCATTTTACACCAGTTCAATGCAATACATTTCACATGGCTTTAGATTTGCGGTCCCTAAACAGGCCAGACTTCCCTTGTCCAGTTTCCCTGGGCGACCGCACGCCATCTCAGACTCTATACGTTTCCATACACACAGCCTCATATGTTGCAGACACTACTCACGCCAGCCCTCCTCTGGCTAGTTCCCGTGGGTGTCCTGCATCGCTGTATCACAGTCTCTGTACTCACTCAGCGCACTGCACTCTTTATCCTCTGGAGTGCAGCTGGGTACACATAAGACAAAGTCTCTGTACTCACTCTTTACTTACACAGTCATACACAGTTCAGGATATCCTCCGATAGCAGCCGGGCACCATATCCACCTGTTTGAAATCGTTGCACATGCTAGTCCTCTTTCGGGCACAGGACATCCACCTCCGGGCACAGAACATCCACCTCCGGGCACAGGTCTGTCCACATCCGACTCCTACGGGCACAGGACAACCACCTCCGGGCACAGGACTGTCCACCTCCGGGCACAGGACTGTCCACCTCCGGGCACAGGACTGTCCACCTCCGAGACCAGTACCATGGACGACTTGCATCTCTGTGTACGCTGCGGGTGCCAGGCTATTCAGCTGCCCTGGGTGCTGGCTCTGCTGGCCTCCATACACTCTGCAGACCAGCACACACCAGACTGACACTGACGCACACCTGGCCAGACACCTGACACGGCCTGCACGGCCTGACACCGCCTGACACGGCCTGACACACCCATACCCCTTACTGCAGGGCTTTTAAACACACACAAACCTGTGGCCTTTAGCCACCTGGAAAACCTGGACCGGAAATCCGTGACTCTCATGCACACCTATGGACTTCATCCGTCTGCATGCACATTCTGGGGAGAACAAACAGCGCCCCCTAGCTGTATCAGAGGCCACAGCCTCACAAAGGAGATATCCTTTTGATGAAAAAGAGGTGGGCATATGGGAGAAGACCTCAAAGATCGATGTTGCCTGTCATGATTCTCAATGGCGAGAGAACATAGCCCAGCATATATGAGAACTAGCTCTTGGAAGATGGAAACTATACTGACCATGAACTAAACCTGCCGCACAACTAGAAGTGGCCGGGTAGCATGCCTACGTTTTTTTATCCCTAGATGCCCAGCGCCAGCCGGAGAACTACCTAATCCTAGCAGAGGAAAAGACAGTCCTGGCTCACCTCTAGAGAAATTTTCCCAAAAGGCAGACAGAGGCCCCCACATATATTGGCGGTGATTTTAGATGAAATGACAAACGTAGTATGAAAATAGGTTTAGCAAAAATCGAGGTCCGCTTACTAGATAGCAAGAAGACAGAAAGGGCACTTTCATGGTCAGCAGAAAACCCTATCAAAACACCATCCAGAAATTACTTTAAGACTCTAGCATTAACTCATAACACCAGAGTGGCAATTTCCGCTCACAAGAGCTTTCCAGACACAGTAAAGAAACAGCAGCTGTGAACAGGAACAAAATGCAAAAACACACAAGGACAAAAGTCCAACTTAGCTGGGAGTTGTCTAGTAGCAGGAACATGCACAGAAAGGCTTCTGATTACATTGTTGACCGGCATGAAACTGACAGAGGAGCAAGGTTATATAGCGACTCCCACATCCTGATAGGAGCAGGTGAACAGAGGGGATGATGCACACAAGTACAATTCCACAAGTGGCCACCGGGGGAGCCCAGAATCCAATTTCACAACAGTTGCCCTTTCAGGACCAAGGGGCTCTCAGGGATCCCTTGGATAAAAAGGCAGAATTCTTCCTAAAACAAGCTTGGCAATCAGCGGCAGGATCATTAGGGTTAGGGCAACCTGCACGGCCAGGTCTATGATGGTGTGGCTTCAGCAGCTTGAGGACCATCTTAGAGACAACACCCTGAGAGAAAAAATTCTGGCTGACCTCCTGCTGTTGCAGGGAGCAGCTTCCTTTTTGGTTGATTCCTCGGCCGATCCTGTTAGCTTATGAGAGTCAGTGATGAGCGCTTAGGAAGCAGACCAGGGGTGGACAGAATGTCGGGTCTACCGCAGCTCCAGCCGAGAATCTCCAATGGAGGATGGGAGCAATGAAACAAAGGAAAACAGTCTTAGGAGTAGTGTTGAGCGATACCTTCCGATATCGGAAAGTATCGGTATCGGAAAGTATCGGCCGATACCGGCAAAATATCGGATCTCGCCGATACCGATACCCGATACCAATGCAAGTCAATGGGACGAAAATATCGGAATTAAAATAAACCCTTTCTTTCCTTGTAGGTTCATTCTACATGGAGGAAAACAACTAAGAATAATGTAGGATGTATTGGGGGAGCTGGCGGAGACATTAAAGGCATAGAGGTTTAGCCCAATCAAATAGAATAGCAGGAATTTTAATTTTTTTTAAGACGTTCGGAGTTACAAAGATATTGACTATGTTAAGATTTTTTTTATTTTGTCAGATATTGATGTTTCACTACTTCCACGCCCTTCACCCTCTTTTTTACTTCTCCCACACTTTCTTCTTCATCATCATCAGCATCTTTGACATCAAGTTCTTCTTCACCTTACTCATCTTCTTCTTCATCTTCTACCTATATTTTTTTTTTGTTACATTGTTCATATTCTTTTTATTTAACTATTATTCTTCTTCATATTCAACTTCTTCATCATATTCTTATTTGTGACAGGCATTCCCGTAGTTGTTATCTATAAAAGTTTGAAGATTACACCTTCCGTTCTGCCTGTCACAAAAGAGTTAGATTTGTCCGCGTTCAGTTTGGCCTGCAGCATCAGGCTTTATCCAGGGGCACCACGAGGAGGAATGGACTCACCCCCATACACTGCTTAGTCTTCTTCTGCTTATAATTTAGATAATATCTCTTGCTCTGATATTTAGTGTTATGCTTAATGTTCTTCTGCTCTTTGTTCTGCAGCCTCTTGTTCTTCTGCTTCTCGGTCTCACATGTCGTCGTCGTCTCCAGGGTCGTCGTCATCTCAGTGGTTGTCGTCTCTGGTGTCGTCGTCATCTTAGGGGTGGTCTTCCGGGTCATCGTCTTTAGGGTCTTGAACTTGGAAATGTAGCAGAAGGTACAAGAAGGCTGAGAAAATGCCGAGAAACAGCTGATGGAACTGGAACTCGGATGGCTACCCGAAGGTCCAAGAGCCAATGGAACTACCGAGGACCAGCTGACGTCACTGGAACCCGGTTACTAAGCAGGAGGTACCCGTGCCTGTAAGCACTACCAAGGACCACCTGACGTTGGTGGAACTCGGATACCCAGAGGGAGGCACCTAAGCCAAAGGCTCTGCCCGGAACCAGCTGATGGTACTGGAACCAGGATGGGGAGCAGAAGGTACAAGAGCAAAAGACACTGCCGAGAACCAGCTGACGGTACTGGAACCCGGATGGGTAGCCGAAGGACCAAGAGCCAATGGAACTACCGAGGACCAGCTGACGTTACTGGAACCCAGTTACTAAGCAGGAGGTACCCGTTCCTGAAAGCACTACCAAGGACCACCTGACGTTGGTGGAACTCGGATACCCAGAGGGAGGCACCTAAGCCAAAGGCTCTGCCCGGAACCAGCTGACGGTACTGGAACCAGGATGGGGAGCAGAAGGTACAAGAGCAAAAGACACTGCCGAGAACCAGCTGACGGTACTGGAACCCGGATGGGTAGCCGAAGGTCCAAGAGCCAATGGAACTACCGAGGACCAGCTGACGTTACTGGAACCCGGTTACTAAGCAGGAGGTACCCGTGCCTGAAAGCACTACCAAGGACCACCTGACGTTGGTGGAACTTGGATACCCAGAGGGAGGCACCTAAGCCAAAGGCTTTGCCCGGAACCAGCTGACAGTACTGGAACCAGGATGGGGACCTATTCAAGCTTGTCTTCTTACAGACCCAACTAGTGGGGTTGGAGCAAAGGGTCAGCAGGGGGAGCAGAGTGTAGGCCGAAGCCTGCACTGGAGGCATTTGGAGGTCTGTTGTGTCTGCGTGGCATTTGCAGGACACGATGCCGGCTACACAGCAGGGGACCAGCTGGCGTTGCTGAACCCCACTGACACATTGGCGGGTGTTTTTCTCTGTGCAGCCAGCACTTCCGGGCACCAACTGGCGGTGTTAGAGCCCAGGCTCTGCGGGAGGAGCAGAGTGTAGGCCGAAGCCTAATTGAACAGTAATGCTGCCCAAGTCAAAGGTTGCTCTTTTAATTTTGTTCCTTGCACACGCTGAATGAAACACGTACAACATTTAGGCCCTTATACATTCAAACTGTCTTGGAGGCGGGAGTTCCCTTCGTAATGAGACACAGCACAGCTGTCAAAAATGCCACCTTGGTGCTGGGCGCAGCCTCCAGAGTGTCGTTATTTGCTGTACAGGAGTCTGCGCTGTCGTGTTATCCCTTGGCCATGCGCTGTTAGCGCTGCCCGTCTTCTGACATCATTTAATGTCGGCGGGTGCGGTTCGCGATGCCCATGAATACCAGCCCCGCAGTGTCTTTTCCTTAATTCACACTGCGGGGCTGGGATTCATGGCCTTGCGCAGTCAATATGTTTGCCTCTCACACTCGTGTCCTTACACCTGCTTCAGACTGTGTGGCGTCAGCTGATCCCTTATCGCATGCCACGGCCATGAAGCCGTACAGTCTGAAGAAGGCGGAAGGAGATGAGTGACAACAGGCGAAGATATTCACTGCTCATGCCCGTCAATCACACCCTCGCAGTCTAAAGAAATTAGACACCGAGGGGCGTTGTGTCAGGCAGGGCTGCCGCAGAGGCGCAGCCAGCCAAACAATGATGTGAGAAGACGGGCAGGGCTACCAACGGGGTTGCTGCGTGTCATTACAAAGGAAAGTCACACCTGAGGGACGTTTTAATGGTCTCAGGGGACACATTTTAGACGTGTTCAGTTCCACGTGTGCAAGGAGAATAAGTTTATGAGCCACCTTGCACAAATGCAGCATGACTGCTGTACAAGGTGGCTGTAATACATACAAACACCTGGGGGGGGGACAGGTTCTGTTCAATTTCAGTTCTTGTGTCTGCGTGGCTTTTGCAGGACACGTTGCCGGCTACATAGCAGGGGAACAGCTTGCGTTACTGAACCCCACTGACACATTGGCTGGTGTTTTTCTCTGTGCAGCTAGCACTTCCGGGCGCCAACTGGCGGTGTTAGAGCCCAGGGTCAGCAGGAGGAGCAGAGGGAGCAGAGTGTAGGCCGAAGCCTGCACTGGCGGCAGCTTTGTGTCTGCATGGCGTTTGCAGGACACGTTGCCGGCTACACAGCAGGGGAACAGCTGGCGTTACTGAACCCCACTGACACATTGGCTGGTGTTTTTCTCTGTGCAGCTAGCACTTCCGGGTGCCAACTGGCGGTGTTAGAGCCCAGGGTCAGCAGGAGGAGCAGAGGGAGCAGAGTGTAGGCCGAAGCCTGCACTGGCGGCAGCTTTGTGTCTGCGTGGCTTTTGCAGGACACGTTGCCAGCTACACAGCAGGGGAACAGCTGGCGGTGCTGAACCCCACTGACAGAGTGGCGGGTGTTTTGCTCTGTGCAGCCAGCACTTCCGGGCACCAACTGGCGGTGTTAGAGCCCAGGGTCAGCAGGAGGAGCAGAGGGAGCGGAGTGTAGGCCGAAGCCTGCACTGGCGGCAGCTTTGTGTCTGCATGGCGTTTGCAGGACACGTTGCCGGCTACACAGCAGGGGAACAGCTGGCGTTACTGAACCCCACTGACACATTGGCTGGTGTTTTTCTCTGTGCAGCCAGCACTTCCGGGCACCAACTGGCAGTGTTAAAGCCCAGGGACAGCAGGAGGAGAGGGAGCAGAGTGTAGGCCGAAGCCTAATTGAACCAATTTTAAAGGTAACCTTTAACCCCCCCTCAGGTGTTACAAACTAGAAGAGCCACACCTTGGGCAGCAGTAATGCTGCCCAAGTCAAAGGTTGCTCTTTTAATTTTGTTCCTTGCACACGCTGAATGAAACACGTACAACATTTAGGCCCTTATACAGTCAAACTGTCTTGGAGGCGGGAGTTCTCTTCGTAATGAGACACAGCACAGCTGTCAAAAATGCCACCTTGGTGCTGGGCGCAGCCTCCAGAGGGTCGTTATTTGCTGTACAGGAGTCTGCGTTGTTGTGTTATCCTTTGGCCATGCGCTGTTAGCGCTGCCCGTCTTCTGACATCATTTAATGTCGGCGGGTGCGGTTCGCGATGCCCATGAATACCAGCCCCGCAGTGTCTTTTCCTTAATTCACACTGCGGGGCTGGGATTCATGGCCTTGCGCAGTCAATATGTTTGCCTCTCACACTCGTGTCCTTACACCTGCTTCAGACTGTGCGGCGTCAGCTGATCCCTTATCGCATGCCACGGCCATGAAGCCGTACAGTCTGAAAAAGGCGGAAGGAGATGAGTGACAACAGGTGAAGATATTCACTGCTCATGCCCGTCAATCACACCCTCGCAGTCTAAAGAAATTAGACACCGAGGGGCGTTGTGTCGGGCAGGGTTGCCGCAGAGGCGCAGCCAGCCAAACAATGATGTGAGAAGACAGGCAGCGCTACCAACGGGGTTGCTGCGTGTCATTACAAAGGAAAGTCACACCTGAGGGACGTTTTAATGGTCTCAGGGGACACATTTTAGACGTGTTCAGTTCCACGTGTGCAAGGAGAATAAGTTTATGAGCCACCTTGCACAAATGCAGCATGACTGCTGTACAAGGTGGCTGTAATACATACAAACGCCTGGGGGGGGGGACAGGTTCCCTTCAATTTCAGTTCTTGTGTCTGCGTGGCTTTTGCAGGACACGTTGCCGGCTACACAGCAGGGGAACAGCTTGCGTTACTGAACCCCACTGACACATTGGCTGGTGTTTTTCTCTGTGCAGCTAGCACTTCCGGGCGCCAACTGGCGGTGTTAGAGCCCAGGGTCAGCAGGAGGAGCAGAGGGAGCAGAGTGTAGGCCGAAGCCTGCACTGGCGGCAGCTTTGTGTCTGCGTGGCTTTTGCAGGACACGTTGCCAGCTACACAGCAGGGGAACAGCTGGCGGTGCTGAACCCCACTGACAGAGTGGCGGGTGTTTTGCTCTGTGCAGCCAGCACTTCCAGGCACCAACTGGCGGTGTTAGAGCCCAGGGTCAGCAGGAGAAGCAGAGGGAGCGGAGTGTAGGCCGAAGCCTGCACTGGCGGCAGCTTTGTGTCTGCGTGGCGTTTGCAGGACACGTTGCCGGCTACACAGCAGGGGAACAGCTGGCATTACTGAACCCCACTGACACATTGGCTGGTGTTTTTCTCTGTGCAGCCAGCACTTCCGGGCACCAACTGACGGTGTTAGAGCCCAGGGACAGCAGGAGGAGAGGGAGCAGAGTGTAGGCCGAAGCCTAATTGAACCAATTTTAAAGGTAACCTTTAACCCCCCCTCAGGTGTTACAAACTGGAAGAGCCACACCTTGTGCAGCTGTAATGCTGCACAAGTCAAAGGTTGCTCTTTAAGTTTTGAATCTTGCAGACGCTGAATGAAACACGTATAACATTTAGCCCCTTATACAGTCAAACTGTCTTGGAGGCGTGACTTTCCTTCTTAATGAGACGCAGCACAGCTGTCAAAAAACCCACCTTGGTGCTGGGCGCAGTCTCCTGAGCGTTGTTATTAGCTGTACAGGAGTCTGCGCTGTTGTGTTATCCTTTGGCCATGCGCTGTTAGTGCTGCCCGTCTTGTGACATCATTTCATGTCGGCTGGTGCGGTTCACGATGCCCATGAATCCCAGCCCCGCAGTGTCTTTTCATTAATTCACACTGCGGGGCTGGGATTCATGGCCTTGCGCAGTCAATATGTTCCCTCTCACTCGTGTCCTTACACCTGCTACAGACTGTGCGGCGTCAGCTGATCCCTTATCGCATGCCACGGCCATGAAGCCGTACAGTCTGAAGAAGGCGGAAGGAGATGAGTGACAACAGGCAAAGATATTAACTGCTCATGCCCGTCAATCACACCCTCGCAGTCAAAATAAATAAGACACCGAGGGGCGTTGTGTCGGGCAGGGCGGCCGCAGAGGCGCAGCCAGCCAAACAATGATGTCAGAAGACGGGCAGCGCTACCAAGGGGGGTGCAGCGTGTCATTACAAAGGAAAGTCACACCTGAGGAACGTTTTAATGGTCTCAGGGGACACATTTTAGACGTGTTCAGTTCCACGTGTGCAAGGAGAATAAGTTTATGAGCCAAATTGCACAAAAGCAGCATGACTGCTGTACAAGGTGGCTGTAATACATACAAACGCCTGGGGGGGGGACAGGTTCCCTTCAATTTCAGTTCTTGTGTCTGCGTGGTGTTTGCAGGACACGTTGCCGGCTACACAGCAGGGGAACAGCTGGCGTTGCTGAACCCCACTGACACATTGGCTGGTGTTTTTCTCTGTGCAGCTAGCACTTCCGGGCGTCAACTGGTGGTGTTAGAGCCCGGGGTCAGCAGGAGGAGCAGAGTGTAGGCCGAAGCCTGCACTGGAGCAAGTTGAAAGGGAACCTTTAACCCCCACCCCAGGCGTTTGTTACTGAAAGAGCCACCTTGTGCAGCAGTAATGCTGCAGAAGGAAAAGGTGGCTCTTTTAATTATGCTCCTTTCAAAGGCTGAACTAGACACTTATGAAATGTGTCCCCTCACACCATTAAACCGTCCCGGAGGTGGGACTTTCCTTTGTAATGTGACGCAGCCCAGCCGTCATTCCTACCCCCTTGGCGCCATGCGCCGCCTCCTCAGCGTTGTTTGATTCTGTCCCGGAGCCTGCGCTGTTATGTTATCC
Organism: Ranitomeya variabilis; assembly: GCF_051348905.1. NCBI lineage: Eukaryota > Metazoa > Chordata > Amphibia > Anura > Dendrobatidae > Ranitomeya > Ranitomeya variabilis. The sequence goes on along the minus strand of NC_135236.1, from coordinate 125,449 downwards.
CTTGGCCAGGCACACTTAGCGCTGCCCATCTTCTGACATCATTTGGAGTCAGGCTGGCTGGGCCTGTGCGGCCGCGCTGTCCGAGATCCCGCCTCGCAGTGTCGTCTAATGTAATCCCACCGCAGGCCTGGGATCCGTGGCCATGCGCAGTGCATATCCTCGCCTCTCACTCCCCTCCCTCCGGCTTCTTCAGACTGTGCGGTGTCACGGCCATGGCATGCTATTAGGGATCAGCTGACGGCGCACAGTCTGAAGAAGGAGGAGGGAGATGAGTGAGATGTGGAGGTGAAGATATGCACTGCGCATGCCCATGGATCCCAGGCCCGCAGTGTGATTAAATCAGAAGACACTGCGAGGCGGGATCTCGTCCAGCGCGGCTGCACAGGCGCAGCCAGCCTGACACCAAATTATGTCAGAAGACGGGCAGCGCTAAGTGTGCCTGGCCAAGGGATAACATAACAGCGCAGGCTCGGGGACAGAATCAAACTACGCTGAGGAGGCGGCGCACGGCGCCAAGAGGGTAGGAATGACGGCTGGGCTGCGTCACATTACAAAGGAAAGTCCCACCTCCGGGATGGTTAAACGGTGTGAGGAGACACATTTCATAAGTGTGTAGTTCAGCCTTTGAAAGGAGCATAATTAAAAGAGCCACCTTTTCCTTCTGCAGCATTACTGCTGCACAAGGTGGCTCTTTCAGTAACAAACGCCTGGGGGGGGTGGGGGTGGGCAGGTTCCCTTAAATTTGAGTTGTGCCAGCGTGGCGGTCGCATGACACGTTGCCGAGCTGACGATACTGAACCCTACTAACACATTGGCGAGGTGTTTGGCTCTGTGCAAACAGCACTTCCGGGCAGCAACCAGCAGTGTTGTAGCCCAGGGACAGCAGGAGGAGCAGATAGGAGGTATTGCAGCACACACAGCAGGGGAGCAGCTGACGTTACTGAACCCCAATAACAGCGGAGCGACTGTTGACTGTGCGGACAGCACTTCCAGGCACCAACTGGCGGTGTTAGAGCCCAGGGACAGCAGGAGGAGCAGATAGGAGGTATTGCAGCACACACAGCAGGGAAGCAGCTGATGTTACTGAACCCCAATAACAGAGGAGCGACTGTTGACTGTGCGGACAGCACTTCCAGGCACCAGCTAGCGGTGTTAGAGCCCAGGGACAGCAGGAGGAGCAGATAGGAGGTATTGCAGCACACACAGCAGGGGAGCAGCTGACGTTACTGAACCCCAATAACAGAGGAGCGACTGATGACTGTGCAGACAGCACTTCCAGGCACCAACTAGCGGTGTTAGAGCCCAGGGACAGCAGGAGGAGCAGATAGGAGGTATTGCAGCACACACAGCAGGGGAGCAGCTGACGTTACTGAACCCCAATAACAGAGAAGCGACTGTTGACTGTGCGGACAGCACTTCCAGGCACCAACTGGCGGTGTTAGAGCCCAGGGACAGCAGGAGGAGCAGATAGGAGGTATTGCAGCACACACAGCAGGGGAGCAGCTGATGTTACTGAACCCCAATAACAGCGGAGCGACTGTTGACTGTGCGGACAGCACTTTCAGGCACCAACTAGCAGTGTTAGAGCCCAGGGATAGCAGGAGGAGCAAATAGGAGGTATTGCAGCACACACAGCAGGGGAGCAGCTGACGTTACTGAACCCCAATAACAGAGGAGCGACTGTTGACTGTGCGGACAGCACTTCCAGGCACCAACTGGCGGTGTTAGAGCCCAGGGACAGCAGGAGGAGCAGATAGGAGGTATTGCAGCACACACAGCAGGGGAGCAGCTGACGTTACTGAACCCCAATAACAGCGGAGCGACTGTTGACTGTGCGGACAGCGCTTCCAGGGACCAACTAGCTGTGTTAGAGCCCAGGGACAGCAGGAGGAGCAGATAGGAGGTATTGCAGCACACACAGCAGGGGAGCAGCTGACGTTACTGAACCCCAATAACAGCGGAGCGACTGTTGACTGTGCGGACAGCACTTCCAGGCACCAACTAGCAGTGTTAGAGCCCAGGGACAGCAGGAGGAGCAGATAGGAGGTATTGCAGCACACACAGCAGGGGAGCAGCTGACGTTACTGAACCCCAATAACAGCGGAGCGACTGTTGACTGTGCGGACAGCACTTCCAGGCACCAACTAGCAGTGTTAGAGCCCAGGGACAGCAGGAGGAGCAGATAGGAGGTATTGCAGCACACACAGCAGGGGAGCAGCTGACGTTACTGAACCCCAATAACAGAGGAGCCACTGTTGACTGTGCGGACAGCACTTTCAGGCACCAACTAGCGGTGTTAGAGCCCAGTGACAGCAGGAGGAGCAAATAGGAGGTATTGCAGCACACACAGCAGGGGAGCAGCTGACGTTACTGAACCCCAATAACAGAGGAGCGACTGTTGACTGTGCGGACAGCACTTCCAGGCACCAACTGGCGGTGTTAGAGCCCAGGGACAGCAGGAGGAGCAGATAGGAGGTATTGCAGCACACACAGCAGGGGAGCAGCTGACGTTACTGAACCCCAATAACAGCGGAGCGACTGTTGACTGTGCGGACAGCACTTCCAGGCACCAACTAGCGGTGTTAGAGCCCAGGGACAGCAGGAGGAGCAGATAGGAGGTATTGCAGCACACACAGCAGGGGAGCAGCTGACGTTACTGAACCCCAATAACAGAGGAGCGACTGTTGACTGTGCGGACAGCACTTCCAGGCACCAACTGGCGGTGTTAGAGCCCAGGGACAGCAGTAGGAGCAGATAGGAGGTATTGCAGCACACACAGCAGGGGAGCAGCTGACGTTACTGAACCCCAATAACAGCAGAGCGACTGTTGACTGTGCGGACAGCACTTCCAGGCATCAACTAGCGGTGTTAAAGCCCAGGGACAGCAGGAGGAGCAGATAGGTGGTATTGCAGCACACACAGCAGGGGAGCAGCTGACGTTACTGAACCCCAATAACAGCGGAGCGACTGTTGACTGTGCGGACAGCACTTCCAGGCACCAACTGGCGGTGTTAGAGCCCAGGGACAGCAGGAGGAGCAGATAGGAGGTATTGCAGCACACACAGCAGGGGAGCAGCTGACGTTACTGAACCCCAATAACAGAGGAGCGACTGTTGACTGTGCGGACAACACTTCCAGGCACCAACTAGCGGTGTTAGAGCCCAGTGACAGCAGGAGGAGCAGATAGGAGGTATTGCAGCACACACAGCAGGGGAGCAGCTGACGTTACTGAACCCCAATAACACGGCAGCAAGTGTTAACTGTGCGGACAGCACTTCCAGGCACCAACTAGCGGTGTTAGAGCCCAGGGACAGCAGGAGGTGCAGAGGAACACCGTTTAGGCCAAAGCCTGATTGGAGCAAGTCAAAAGGGAACCTTTAACTCCCCCCCAAAAGGCGTTTGTAGCTGAAAGAGCCAGCTTTTGCATCACAAAGGATGCCAAAGGAAAAGGTGGCTCTTTTCATTATGCTCCCTGCAAACACAGAACTAAACACTTTTAAAGTGTGTCCACTGATACCGTAAAACCATCCCGGAGGTGGGACTTTCCTTTGTAATGTGATGCAGCCCAGCCATCATTCCTACCCCCTTGGTGCCATGCGCCGCCTCCTCAGCGTTGTTTGATTCCGTCCCGGAGCCTGCGCTGTTATGTTATCCCTTGGCCAGGCGCACTTTGCGGTGCCCGTCTTCTGACATCATTTGGTGTCAGGCTGGCTGCGCCTGTGCGGCCGCGCTGGCCGAGATCCTGCCTCGCAGTGTCGTCTAATGTAATCCCACCGCGGGCCTAGGATCCATGGCCATGCGCAGTGCATATCCTCGCCTCTCACTCCCCTCCCTCCGGCTTCTTCAGACTGTGCGGTGTCACGGCCGTGGCATGCTATTAGGGATCGGCTGACGGCACACAGTCTGAAGAAGGTGGGAGGAGATGAGTGAGAGGCGGAGGTGAAGATATGCACTGCGCATGCCCATGGATCCCAGGCCCGCAGTGTGATTAAATCAGAAGACACTGCGAGGCGGGATCTCGTCCAGCGCGGCTGCACAGGCGCAGCCAGCCTGACACCAAATGATGTCAGAAGACGGGCACCGCAAAGTGTGCCTGGCAAAGGGATAACATAACAGCGCTGGCTCCGGGACAGAATTAAACAACGCGGAGGAGGCGGCGCACGTCGCCAAGGGGGTAGGAATGACGGGTGTGCTGCATCACATTACAAAGGAAAGTCCCACCTCTGGGATGGTTTTACAGTATCAGTGGACACACTTTAAAAGTGTTAAGTTCTGCGTGTGCAAGAAGCTAAACAAAAATAGTTACCTTTTCCTTGTGCAGCATAACTGCTGCACAAGGTGGCTATTTCAGTAACAAACGCCTGGGGGGGGGGGACAGGTTCCCTTACATTTCAGTTGTTGTGTCAGCGTGGCGGTCGCAGGACACATTGCCGGCTACACAGCTGGGGATCAGCTGACGTTACTGACACCCAATAACACTGGGTCGTATGTTTTGACTGTGCAGACGGCACTTCTGAGCCTCAACTGGCGGTGTTGGAGCCCAGGAATTACAGTTCAGGTGGTAGAAAGATGAACACAACAGGAGACCTGGATACTGTAGACAGTCACCCAATTATTTAATCAGGAAGAGGAGTGGCAAATTCCTGCGAGATCCAGGCCTGGTTCATTTTTAGGAAAGTAAGCCGGTCAACGTTATCGGAAGATAGTCGCATGCGACGGTCAGTTAGTACACCATCTGCAGCACTAAAGACGCGTTCCGATAATACACTAGCCGCAGGGCAAGCCAGCACCTCCAATGCATACTGGCTTAGCTCTGGCCATGTATCCAGCTTAGAGACCCAAAACTTGAAAGGGGAAGAGCCGTCTGGGAGTACAGCAAGAGGGCAAGACATGTAGTCTGTCACCATCTGACGGAACCGTTGCCTCCTGCTGACTGGAGCCGTCTGTGATGGTGTAGACATTTGTGGTGGGCACACAAAACTGTGCCACAGTTGGGCCATACTGGTCTTGCCTTGGGCAGAGGCACTGCTTCTGCTCCCTCTTTGTGCAGAGCCTCCTCCACTGCCTGGACGCACTGAGCTGCTTTGTAAAGCACTAGCAGCACTTCTCTCAGTTGGACTGGAGAAGATGATGGAATTCACCTGTGTCTTGGTACTCCCGCATTTTACGCTCCCGGTTCAACGGTGTGATGAGGCTTTGTACGTTGTCCTGGTAGCGAGGATCGACGAGGGTGAACACCCAATAATCAGACATGTTGAGAATGTGGGTGAAGCGGCGGTCGTTTCTCAGGCATTGCAGCATGTAATCAACCATGTGCTGCAGACTGCCAACTGGCCAAGAAACGCTGTCCCCTGCTTGAGGCGTGATCTCTGCACGCTCGTCATCACCCCACCCTCGCTGTACACACTGACTACTGGACAATTGTGTAACTCCCTCCTCTGGATGGATGTCTTCATCCTCCATTGACTCCTCCTCATCCTCCTCACAAAGTGTCCCCTGCCTACGCGTTTGTGAGGAACCACGTGGCGCTGACTGTCCTGAAGATGATGGAAATGGTGAATCCTCATCCTCCACCTCTTCCACAACATCATCCCTTAGCGCTTGCAGTGATTTTTCAAGCAGGCAGATAAGGGGGACAGTCATGCTGACTAGTGCATCATCTGCACTCGCCATCCGCATGGAATAATCAAAGGGACGCAAAACCTGGCAGACGTCCTTCATAGTGGCCCACTCTGTGGTTGTGAAGTCTGAACGGTGCGGAGTGCGACTTCTTTGCGCCTGATGCAGCTGGTACTCCATTACTGCTTGCTGCTGCTCACACAACTGCTCCAACATATGTAACGTGGAATTCCACCTGGTAGGTAGGTCACATATGATGCGATGTTCCGGAAGGCGGAATCGGCACTGCAGAGCTGCGATGCGCGATCTTGCCATGCTGGAACGCCGCAAGTGAGCACACTCTAGGTGGACCTTGTGCAGCAGTGCATCAAGATCCGGATAGTCCCTCAAAAAACTCTGCACGACCAAGTTGAGCACATGTGCCAGACATGGGATGTGAGTGAGGTTGCCGAGGCCCAGAGCCTCCACCAGATTTCGGCCATTATCACACACTACCATGCCTGGCTGGAGATTCGCTGCCACAAACCACACATCGCTCTCCTGCTTGATGGCATTCCAGAGCTCCTGCGCTGTGTGGCTTCGATTCCCCAAAGAAATTAATTTCAAGACGGCCTGTTGACGTTTGGCCACGGCTGTGCTCATGTCGGTCGTAACAGGTAAACGTTCACGGGTCCATGTGGAGGTGGACTGTGACGGCTCCTGCAGCGATGATTCTGAGGAACTTGTGTAAGAGGAGGAGTCAATGCGTACAGACTGGATTCCTGCAATCCTTGGAGTGGGCAGGACACGTCCTGCGCCACTCGCACGATCTGTACCCGGCTCAACAACATTAACCCAATGGGCAGTGAGGGAAAGGTATCGCCCCTGTCCATGTTGACTGGTCCACGCATCGGTGGTGAGGTGGACCTTGCTACTGACAGCGTTAAGTAGCGCGTGTTTTATGTGTCCCTCCACATGCTTGTGCAGGGCAGGGACGGCTTGCCTGATGAAATAAAAGCGGCTGGGCACATTGTACTGTGGGACTGCCAATGACATCAAGTCACGGAAGCTGTCAGTCTCCACCAGCCTGAATGACAGCATTTCCAGTGACAGAAGTTTGGCAATGCCTGCAGTCAGAGCCTGTGCTCGTGGGTAGGGTTGAGCGACTTTCATTTTTTTAAGATCGAGTAGGGTTTTGGGAAACCCGATTTTGTCCAGAGTCGAGTCGAGTGCAGTCGGCCGATTATCGCTAAAAGTCGGGGATCGACCGAAACACGAAACCCAATGCAAGTCAATGGGGAAGCATAGTCGGCAGTGAGTGGAGGCCAGGAAAACACCTACAGTGCCCATTTTAATGCCAAAAACATCCATTCTTGTTTCTGAAGCTTGCCAATCTTAATTAACTGTATAATAATAGTTGGGCATAGGGAATTGGGGGAAAGTTGTGGGGGGAGTAGGGCTGGCTCAAGTTTTTCGTGGGCCCAGGAAATGCGGACTACGTCACGGCGGTGTTGCAGGGAAAGGTAAGTATTTAAACGTTGCAAGTGCTGTGATCCTGAGCAAGCAGGGGGGGGCCCACTCGTTCGCATTGCCACTGGCACAGGGCCCCTCAAAGTACGGCGGTGTGTTTGCATGGCGGGGGCGCCTCCCACCAGCAGCGACACTTTTGCGTACTCTGAGGGGCCCTGTGCCAGTGACGTCGCCAACGAGTATGCCCCCCCACCTGATGAAGGAACCTGCACTTTCATCTGCACCTTCCTCTTTGTCCCTGTGTAAGGTGGTATAACATGCGGGAAGGGGAACCTTACTTTCAGCAGGGTCAGATTCTGGCTGTGTAGAGTACAAGGGGAATGTAGTGGTCTAGGTCAATGTACCAGCAGACTCATTTAGCAGTGGCTGGGCAATGGGCAGGATGAGGAGGAAACAGATATAGGGCCAAAGAATAAAGTAGGCTACATGCAGTTCAAAATTGGTAACAGGACTAAACAGGCGGCATTGCTTTGTTCAGTGGAGTAGCAAACCCAAGAGCAGCAGACACTGTTTCAAGGGCCTAACCACACTAGTAGGCCAAATGCAGTTTAATATCTGATAGTATAGGGCGAAAGCCAGAATGTGGAAGCTCAGCTTTGTTCAGTTGAGGACAACACCAGGGAGGGGCAGACACCTTTAGTAGGCCGGAAAAGCCTATTGCATTTTTTAAAATGGTAATTTGGAGCAGAAGGTTGAAGCTCAGCTTTATTTAGTTGAGGGCAACACCAGGGAGGGGCAGAAGCCGTTAGTAGGCCCTAACCACCATTTTTTTTTTTTAAAACCACTTAATGAGAGCCGGAAGGTTGAAGCTCAGCTTTATTTAGTTGAGGACAACACCAGGCAGGGGCACACAGACAGACACCTTTAGTAGGCCGGAAAAGCCTATTGCATTTTTTAAAATGGTAATTTGGAGCAGAAGGTTGAAGCTCAGCTTTATTTAGTTGAGGGCAACACCAGGGAGGGGCAGAAGCCGTTAGTAGGCCCTAACCACCATTTTTTTTTTTTAAAACCACTTAATGAGAGCCGGAAGGTTGAAGCTCAGCTTTATTTAGTTGATGACAACACCAGGCAGGGGCACACAGACAGACACCTTTAGTAGGCCGGAAAAGCCTATTGCATTTTTTAAAATGGTAATTTGGAGCAGAAGGTTGAAGCTCAGCTTTATTTAGTTGAGGACAACACCAGGCAGGGGCACACAGACAGACACCTTTAGTAGGCCGGAAAAGCCTATTGCATTTTTTAAAATGGTAATTTGGAGCAGAAGGTTGAAGCTCAGCTTTATTTAGTTGAGGGCAACACCAGGGAGGGGCAGAAGCCGTTAGTAGGCCCTAACCACCATTTTTTTTTTTTAAAACCACTTAATGAGAGCCGGAAGGTTGAAGCTCAGCTTTATTTAGTTGAGGACAACACCAGGCAGGGGCACACAGACAGACACCTTTAGTAGGCCGGAAAAGCCTATTGCATTTTTTAAAATGGTAATTTGGAGCAGAAGGTTGAAGCTCAGCTTTATTTAGTTGAGGACAACACCAGGCAGGGGCACACAGACAGACACCTTTAGTAGGCCGGAAAAGCCTATTGCATTTTTTAAAATGGTAATTTGGAGCAGAAGGTTGAAGCTCAGCTTTATTTAGTTGAGGACAACACCAGGCAGGGGCACACAGACAGACACCTTTAGTAGGCCGGAAAAGCCTATTGCATTTTTTAAAATGGTAATTTGGAGCAGAAGGTTGAAGCTCAGCTTTATTTAGTTGAGGGCAACACCAGGGAGGGGCAGAAGCCGTTAGTAGGCCCTAACCACCATTTTTTTTTTTTAAAACCACTTAATGAGAGCCGGAAGGTTGAAGCTCAGCTTTATTTAGTTGAGGACAACACCAGGCAGGGGCACACAGACAGACACCTTTAGTAGGCCGGAAAAGCCTATTGCATTTTTTAAAATGGTAATTTGGAGCAGAAGGTTGAAGCTCAGCTTTATTTAGTTGAGGGCAACACCAGGGAGGGGCAGAAGCCGTTAGTAGGCCCTAACCACCATTTTTTTTTTTAAAACCACTTAATGAGAGCCGGAAGGTTGAAGCTCAGCTTTATTTAGTTGAGGACAACACCAGGCAGGGGCACACAGACAGACACCTTTAGTAGGCCGGAAAAGCCTATTGCATTTTTTAAAATGGTAATTTGGAGCAGAAGGTTGAAGCTCAGCTTTATTTAGTTGAGGACAACACCAGGCAGGGGCACACAGACAGACACCTTTAGTAGGCCGGAAAAGCCTATTGCATTTTTTAAAATGGTAATTTGGAGCAGAAGGTTGAAGCTCAGCTTTATTTAGTTGAGGGCAACACCAGGGAGGGGCAGAAGCCGTTAGTAGGCCCTAACCACCATTTTTTTTTTTAAAACCACTTAATGAGAGCCGGAAGGTTGAAGCTCAGCTTTATTTAGTTGAGGACAACACCAGGCAGGGGCACACAGACAGACACCTTTAGTAGGCCGGAAAAGCCTATTGCATTTTTTAAAATGGTAATTTGGAGCAGAAGGTTGAAGCTCAGCTTTATTTAGTTGAGGACAACACCAGGCAGGGGCACACAGACAGACACCTTTAGTAGGCCGGAAAAGCCTATTGCATTTTTTAAAATGGTAATTTGGAGCAGAAGGTTGAAGCTCAGCTTTATTTAGTTGAGGACAACACCAGGCAGGGGCACACAGACAGACACCTTTAGTAGGCCGGAAAAGCCTATTGCATTTTTTAAAATGGTAATTTGGAGCAGAAGGTTGAAGCTCAGCTTTATTTAGTTGAGGGCAACACCAGGGAGGGGCAGAAGCCGTTAGTAGGCCCTAACCACCATTTTTTTTTTTTTTAAAACCACTTAATGAGAGCCGGAAGGTTGAAGCTCAGCTTTATTTAGTTGAGGACAACACCAGGCAGGGGCACACAGACAGACACCTTTAGTAGGCCGGAAAAGCCTATTGCATTTTTTAAAATGGTAATTTGGAGCAGAAGGTTGAAGCTTAGCTTTATTTAGTTGAGGACAACACCAGGCAGGGGCACATAGACAGACACCTTTAGTAGGCCGGAAAAGCCTATTGCATTTTTTAAAATGGTAATTTGGAGCAGAAGGTTGAAGCTCAGCTTTATTTAGTTGAGGACAACACCAGGCAGGGGCACACAGACAGACACCTTTAGTAGGCCGGAAAAGCCTATTGCATTTTTTAAAATGGTAATTTGGAGCAGAAGGTTGAAGCTCAGCTTTATTTAGTTGAGGGCAACACCAGGGAGGGGCAGAAGCCGTTAGTAGGCCCTAACCACCATTTTTTTTTTTTAAAACCACTTAATGAGAGCCGGAAGGTTGAAGCTCAGCTTTATTTAGTTGAGGACAACACCAGGGAGGGGCAGAAGCCGTTAGTAGGCCCTAACCAAAGTTGAAGGCCAAATGCAGTTTAATTTCTGATACTATAGGCCGAAAGCCAGAAGGTGGAAGCTCCGATTTAGACAGTGGAGGACAATTTGAATTAGGGACTGCAGACAGACTTAGTAGGCTGTCCCCTGTGGACCATGCATCCACCACATTAACCCATTGCGCCGTAATGGACACGTAATCTTCCGTGGCCATGCCTACAGGTCCATGCGTCTGTTGTCAGGTGCACCTTTGTACTCACAGATTGCCAGAGTGCATGGACAATGCGGTCTTCTACATGCTGGTGGAGGGTTGGGATGGCTTTTCTCGCAAAAGAAGTGTCGACTGGTTAGCTTGTAGCGTGGTACAGCGTAGTCCATCATGGCCTTATTAATAGTAAATAAAATATATAACTAGGCTCTATGAACTTTTAAATAGGTTCCAGGGGTACACGGGCAGCATTGGTGTGGTCAGTGGAGGAGTATTGCAAGTAGGGGCTGCAGACAGGCTATCAAAGGCCTAAAATAACAAACAGTAGGCAGTCATGGCAGTTTTACATCGGTTACATGGATACACAGGCAGGCACTCCAGGCAGCATTGTGGTCAGTGGAGGAGTATTGCAAGTAGGGGCCGCAGACAGGCTATCAAAGGCCTAAAATAACAAACAATAGGCTCATTGCAGTTTTACAGCGGTTACATGGATAGACGGGCAGGCAGCTTGGTGGTGAGTGGAGGAGTATTTAAAGTAGGGACCGCAGACAGGCTATCAAAGGCCTAACATAACAAACAATAGGCTCATGGCAGTTTTACAGCGGTTACATGGATACACGGGCAGGCAGCTTGGTGGTCAGTGGAGGAGTATTTAAAGTAGGGACCGCAGACAGGCTTCAAAGGCCTAACATAAGAAAATGGGCTGGCTGTAGGCACTTTATAATTGGTTCCAGGGGTACACGGGCAGCAGTGGTCTGGTCAGTGGAGGACTAGTGGAAGGAGGGACCGCAGACAGGCTTCAAAGGCCTAACATAAAAAAATGGGCTGGCTGTAGGCACTTTATAATTGGTTCCAGGGGTACACGGGCAGCAGTGGTCTGGTCAGTGGAGGACTAGTGGAAGGAGGGACCGCAGACAGGCTTCAAAGGCCTAAAATAACAAACAATAGGCTCATGGCAGTTTTACAGCGGTTACATGGATACACGGGCAGGCAGCTTGGTGGTCAGTGGAGGAGTATTTAAAGTAGGGACCGCAGACAGGCTTCAAAGGCCTAACATAACAAACAATAGGCTCATGGCAGTTTTACAGCGGTTACATGGATACACGGGCAGGCAGCTTGGTGGTCAGTGGAGGAGTATTTAAAGTAGGGACCGCAGACAGGCTTCAAAGGCCTAACATAAGAAAATGGGCTGGCTGTAGGCACTTTATAATTGGTTCCAGGGGTACACGGGCAGCAGTGGTCTGGTCAGTGGAGGACTAGTGGAAGGAGGGACCGCAGACAGGCTTCAAAGGCCTAACATAAAAAAATGGGCTGGCTGTAGGCACTTTATAATTGGTTCCAGGGGTACACGGGCAGCAGTGGTCTGGCCAGTGGAGGACTAGTGGAAGGAGGGACCGCAGACAGGCTTCAAAGGCCTAACATAAAAAAATGGGCTGGCTGTAGGCACTTTATAATTGGTTCCAGGGGTACACGGGCAGCAGTGGTCTGGTCAGTGGAGGACTAGTGGAAGGAGGGACCGCAGACAGGCTTCAAAGGCCTAAAATAACAAACAATAGGCTCATGGCAGTTTTACAGCGGTTACATGGATACACGGGCAGCTTGGTGGTGAGTGGAGGAGTAGTGCAAGGAGTGTCTGTCCCAGTACTCCCAAAATATAAATAGATGTTAATGTCTCGCAAAACAACCAAAACAAAAAAAAAGGTGGCATACTTAGGTACATTGGTGGGCTCATCTGCTGAGTTTCTGACATAGTAATTTGGCAGTAACTATTTAATGGTGCCAATATAGGACACAGACACAGACTACTTTAAGTTGCATCGTAGATGTCTACAAATTTGTATTGTCAGTGCCAGACATTGAATGATGTCAGCGAATAGACTAAAGATTGGTGGAGCTGTGCGACATAATTTTGCATGTGGTAGAGCACATTTTGAGCTGGGGTAGGGGGGAACTCTCTAGAGGCCGGCGGGACCGCCCCAGGGCCCCTCATGTTACAACGGTGTGTCTGACGTTGGGTGCGCACCACCACCGCCAGAGACACTACATTGTACTATGAGGGACCCAGTAGCAATGCCGTCAACCAAAAGCGAGCACACCCACCTCTTCAGACAAACAGCAGTCTCACGGGTGCTTGCGCCAAGTCGCGATACCACGGCCCCGTGTGGGGAGTTTGGCCATTTAGGGAGGTGTAAACATGTCGTATGCTGTACAATCAGCTGCAGCAAATTAGACATTAGAAAAGTAATTCACAGGCAAGAGCCTTTCATAGGAAATCTAGGTGTCGGCCGGGCAAGGTGGGGCAAAAGATTTCGAAATCCAGTTGTGGTTCATTTTAATGAATGTTAATCGTCAACATTTTGGGTAGCCAGACGAGTCCTTTTTTCGGTTAATATTGAACCTGCAGCACTGAATACTCTTTCTGATAGGACACTTGCTGCCGGGCAAGCAAGCTCCTGCAATGCATATTCTGCCAATTCTGGCCAGGTGTCTAATTTGGAGGCCCAGTAATCAAATGGGAATGACGGTTGAGGGAGAACATCGATAAGGGATGAAAAATAGTTAGTAACCATACTGGACAAATGTTGTCTCCTGTCACTTTCAATTGATGCAGCAGTACCTGTCCTGTCTGCGGTCATAGCAAAATCACTCCACAACCTGGTCAGAAAACCCCTCTGTCCAACGCCACTTCTGATGTGTGCACCCCTAACACTCCTAGTCTGCTGCCCCCTGGAGCTCGTGTGAGAACGATCACGTGCGCTGTGTGCTGGGAATGCCTGAAGCAAACGGTCAACAAGAGTTGATTGTTTGGTTGCTAATATTAGTTCCAAGTTCTCATGTGGCATAATATTTTGCAATTTGCCTTTATAGCGTGGATCAAGGAGGCAGGCCAACCAGTAATCGTCATCGTTCATCATTTTCGTAATGCGTGTGTCCCTTTTTAGGATACGTAAGGCATAATCCGCCATGTGGGCCAAAGTTCCAGTTGTAAAATCTCCGGTTGTGATTGGTTGAGGGGCAGTTGCAGGCAAATCTACGTCACTTGTGTCCCTCAAAAAACCAGAACCCGGCCGTGACACGCAACCAATTTCCTGTGCCCCCGGGAAAGGTTCGGCATTAAAAATATACTCATCCCCATCATCCTCCTCGTCCTCCACCTCCTCTTCGCCCGCTACCTCGTCCTGTACACTGCCCTGACCAGACAATGGCTGACTGTCATCAAGGCTTTCCTCTTCCTCTGGTGCAGACGCCTGCTCCTTTATGTGCGTCAAACTTTGCATCAGCAGACGCATTAGGGGGATGCTCATGCTTATTACGGCGTTGTCTGCACTAACCAGCCGTGTGCATTCCTCAAAACACTGAAGGACTTGACACATGTCTTGTATCTTAGACCACTGCACACCTGACAACTCCATGTCTGCCATCCTACTGCCTGCCCGTGTATCCTCCCACAAATAAATAACAGCACGCCTCTGTTCGCACAGTCTCTGAAGCATGTGCAGTGTTGAGTTCCACCTTGTTGCAACGTCTATGATTAGGCGATGCTGGGGAAGGTTCAAAGACCGCTGATAGGTCTGCATACGGCTGGCGTGTACAGGCGAACGTCGGATATGTGAGCAAAGTGCACGCACTTTGAGGAGCAGGTCGGAGAACCCAGGATAAGTTTTCAATAAGCACTGCACCACCAGGTTTAAGGTGTGAGCCAGGCAAGGAATGTGTTTCAGTTGGGAAAGGGAGATGGCAGCCATGAAATTCCTTCCGTTATCACTCACTACCTTGCCTGCCTCAAGATCTACTGTGCCCAGCCACGACTGCGTTTCTTGTTGCATGAACTCGGACAGAACTTCCGCGGTGTGTCTGTTGTCGCCCAAGCACTTCATAGCCAATACAGCCTGCTGACGCTTGGCAGTAGCTGGCCCATAATGGGACAACTGGTGTGCAACAGTGTCATCTGCCGATGGAGTGGTTGGCAGACTGCGTTCTGTGGAAGAGCTGTAGCTTCTGCAGGAGGACGAGGAGGAGGAGGAGGAGGAGGGGGTGCGAACGCCTACAGCCAACTGTTTCCTAGACCGTGGGCTAGGCACAACTGTCCCTAAATTGATGTCGCCTGTGGACCCTGCATCCACCACATTCACCCAGTGTGCCGTGATGGACACATAACGTCCCTGGCCATGCCTACTGGTCCATGCATCTGTAGTCAGGTGCACCTTTGTACTCACAGATTGCCTGAGTGCATGGACGATGCGCTGTTTAACATGCTGGTGCAGGGCTGGGATGGCTTTTCTGGAAAAAAAGTGTCGACTGGGTAGCTCGTATCGTGGTTCAGCGTACTCCATCAGGGCTTTGAAAGCTTCGCTTTCAACTAACCGGTAGGGCATCATCTCTAACGAGATTAGTCTAGCTATGTGGGCGTTAAAACACTGTGTACGCGGATGCGAGGATAAGTACTTCCTTTTTCTAACCAGAGTCTCATGTAGGGTGAGCTGGACTGGAGAGCTGGAGATCGTGGAACTTTCGGGTGTGCCGGTGTACATGGCAGACTGAGAGACGGTTGGAGACGGTATTGTTTCCGCCGGTGCCCTAGATGCAATATTTCCTCCTACAAAACTGGTGATTCCCTGACCCTGACTGCTTTTGGCTGGCAAAGAAACCTGCACAGATACTGCCGGTGGTGCGGAAAATGGTGGCCTTACAGTGACGGAAGGGATGTTGCATTGCTGACTAGCTTCATTGGCCGAGGGTGCTACAACCTTGAGGGACGTTTGGTAGTTAGTCCAGGCTTGAAAATGCATGGTGGTTAAGTGTCTATGCATGCAACTAGTATTTAGACTTTTCAGATTCTGACCTCTGCTTAAGCTAGTTGAACATTTTTGACAGATGACTTTGCGCTGATCAGTTGGATGTTGTTTAAAAAAATGCCAGACTGCACTCTTCCTAGACTCGGATCCCTTTTCAGGGATTGCAGACTGAGCTTTAACCGGATGGCAACGCTGTGCTCCAACAGGTTTTGGCTTTGACACGCGTTTTGGGCCAGATACGGGCCCGGCAGATGGAACCTGTTGCGATGTTGATGCCTGCTGCGGCCCCTCCTCCACCTCCGCTTCTGAACTACTGCCGCCTGCACCCTGTTCCCCCAATGGCTGCCAATCGGGGTCAATAACTGGGTCATCTATTACCTCCTCTTCGAGCTCGTGTGCAACTTCGTCTGTGTCACTGTGTCGGTCGGTGGTATAGCGTTCGTGGCGGGGCAACATAGTCTCATCAGGGTCTGATTGTGGATCTGTACCCTGAGAGGGCAATGTGGTGGTCTGAGTCAAAGGAGCAGCATAGTACTCTGGCTGTGGCTGTGCATCAGTGCACTCCATGTCAGAATATACTTGTAATGGGCATGGCCTGTTAAATGTTTCACTTTCTAAGCCAGGGACGGTATGTGTAAAGAGCTCCATGGAGTGACCCGTTGTGTCGCCTGCTGCATCCTTCTCTCTTGTTGTAGTTTTTGCTGAGGAGGACAAGGAAGCGACTTGTCCCTGACCGTGAACATCCACAAGCGACGCGCTGCTTTTACATTTACCAGTTTCGGAAGAGGAGGCAAAAGAGCTAGAGGCTGAGTCTGCAATGTAAGCCAAAACTTGCTGTTGCTGCTCCGCCTTTAAAAGCGGTTTTCCTACTCCCAGAAAAGAGAGCGTTCGAGGCCTTGTGTAGCCTGACGACGAAACTGGCTCCACAGCTCCAGACTTAGGTGGAATATTTTTATCCCCACGACCACCTGATGCTCCACTACCACTACCATCATTACCAGCTGACAATGAACGCCCACGACGACCTCTTGCACCAGACTTCCTCATTGTTTTAAAATCTTAACCAAAGTAACTTTATTTGTTGCTGTCAAACAACTTACACGGTGAGCTATAACTTCAGTATGATTTCAATATCCCTTAACAGGTTGGTGAGACCACAAGGAAAATCAGGCACAATGTTACACACTCTGTTTTCTGTGGCACAAAATCACAGAGATGACACACACGCAGGACTGTCACTCAAGCACTAATGTCAATATTAATCTCCCACCTAATTTTTTTTTTTTTTTTTCTCAGGGAGACTTTAGAAACCAAATAATATTAAAAAAAAAAAAAAAAAAAAGGCTTTCTATGGCCCACAATTAGAGAGAGAGAGGTGGCACACCCAGGAGTCAAGACTGGCGCACAAGCTGAAAGGGCAATATTACTCTCCCACTGTTTTTTTAAGTTTTTTTTTTATTTCAGGGAGACTTTAGAAACCAAATAATATTAAAAAAAAAAAAAAAAAAAATAGGCTTTCTATAGCCCACTGAATGAGAGAGAGAGGTGGCACACCCAGGAGTCAAGACTGGCACACAAGCTGAAAGGGCAATATTACTCTCCCACTTTTTTTTTATGTTTTTTTTTTTTTTTTCAGGGAGACTTTAGAAACCAAATAATAAGAAAAAAAATAAATAAATAAATAGGCTTTCTATAGCCCACTGAATGAGAGATAGCACACACAGCAGTGGCACACAAGCCCTGACTGAGGCCAATATTTTTCTCCCACTGATTGATGTAGTGTTTTTGTGTTGAGGTAGATTTTAGAACACAAATCAAGGAAAAAAAAAAAAATGCTTTCTATGGCCCACTGAATGAGAGAGAGGTGGCACACCCAGGAGTCAAGACTGGCACACAAGCTGAAAGGGCAATATTACTCTCCCACTGTTTTTTTATGTATTTTTTGTTTTTTAAGGGAGACTTTAGAAACCCAATAATATTTAAAAAAATAAATAAATAGGCTTTCTATGGCCCACTGAATGAGAGGGAGAGAGGTGGCACACCCAGGAGTCAAGACTGGCACACAAGCTGAAAGGGCAATATTACTCTCCCACTGTTTTTTTATGTATTTTTTGTTTTTTAAGGGAGACTTTAGAAACCCAATAATATTTAAAAAAATAAATAAATAGGCTTTCTATGGCCCACTGAATGAGAGGGAGAGAGGTGGCACACCCAGGAGTCAAGACTGGCACACAAGCTGAAAGGGCAATATTACTCTCCCACTGTTTTTTTATGTATTTTTTGTTTTTTAAGGGAGACTTTAGAAACCCAATAATATTTAAAAAAATAAATAAATAGGCTTTCTATGGCCCACTGAATGAGAGGGAGAGAGGTGGCACACCCAGGAGTCAAGACTGGCACACAAGCTGAAAGGGCAATATTACTCTCCCACTGTTTTTTTTTTTTAGGTATTTTTTTTTTTTCAGGGAGACTTTAGAAACCAAATAATATTAAAAAAAAAAAAAAAAAAATAGGCTTTCTATAGCCCACTGAATGAGAGATAGCACACACAGCAGTGGCACACAAGCCCTGACTGAGGCCAATATTTTTCTCCCACTGATTGATGTAGTGTTTTTGTGTTGAGGTAGATTTTAGAACACAAATCAAGGAAAAAAAAAAAAAATGCTTTCTATGGCCCACTGAATGAGAGAGAGGTGGCACACCCAGGAGTCAAGACTGGCACACAAGCTGAAAGGGCAATATTACTCTCCCACTGTTTTTTTATGTATTTTTAGTTTTTTAAGGGAGACTTTAGAAACCCAATAATATTTAAAAAAAAAAATAAATAAATAGGCTTTCTATGGCCCACTGAATGAGAGAGAGGTGGCACACCCAGGAGTCAAGACTGGCACACAAGCTGAAAGGGCAATATTACTCTCCCACTGTTTTTTTATGTATTTTTTGTTTTTTAAGGGAGACTTTAGAAACCCAATAATATTTAAAAAAATAAATAAATAGGCTTTCTATGGCCCACTGAATGAGAGGGAGAGAGGTGGCACACCCAGGAGTCAAGACTGGCACACAAGCTGAAAGGGCAATATTACTCTCCCACTGTTTTTTTATGTATTTTTTTTTTTTCAGGGAGACTTTAGAAACCCAATAATATTTAAAAAAATAAATAAATAGGCTTTCTATGGCCCACTGAATGAGAGGGAGAGAGGTGGCACACCCAGGAGTCAAGACTGGCACACAAGCTGAAAGGGCAATATTACTCTCCCACTGTTTTTTTATGTATTTTTTTTTTCAGGGAGACTTTAGAAACCCAATAATATTTAAAAAAAAAAAAAAATAGGCTTTCTATGGCCCACTGAATGAGAGGGAGAGAGGTGGCACACCCAGGAGTCAAGACTGGCACACAAGCTGAAAGGGCAATATTACTCTCCCACTGTTTTTTTATGTATTTTTTGTTTTTTAAGGGAGACTTTAGAAACCCAATAATATTTAAAAAAAAAAAAATAGGCTTTCTATGGCCCACTGAATGAGAGGGAGAGAGGTGGCACACCCAGGAGTCAAGACTGGCACACAAGCTGAAAGGGCAATATTACTCTCCCACTTTTTTTTTATGTTTTTTTTTTTTTTTTCAGGGAGACTTTAGAAACCAAATAATAAGAAAAAAAATAAATAAATAAATAGGCTTTCTATAGCCCACTGAATGAGAGATAGCACACACAGCAGTGGCACACAAGCCCTGACTGAGGCCAATATTTTTCTCCCACTGATTGATGTAGTGTTTTTGTGTTGAGGTAGATTTTAGAACACAAATCAAGGAAAAAAAAAAAATGCTTTCTATGGCCCACTGAATGAGAGAGAGGTGGCACACCCAGGAGTCAAGACTGGCACACAAGCTGAAAGGGCAATATTACTCTCCCACTGTTTTTTTATGTATTTTTTGTTTTTTAAGGGAGACTTTAGAAACCCAATAATATTTTAAAAAATAAATAAATAGGCTTTCTATGGCCCACTGAATGAGAGGGAGAGAGGTGGCACACCCAGGAGTCAAGCCTGGCACACAAGCTGAAAGGGCAATATTACTCTCCCACTGTTTTTTTATGTATTTTTTGTTTTTTAAGGGAGACTTTAGAAACCCAATAATATTTAAAAAAAAAAATAAATAGGCTTTCTATGGCCCACTGAATGAGAGGGAGAGAGGTGGCACACCCAGGAGTCAAGACTGGCACACAAGCTGAAAGGGCAATATTACTCTCCCACTGTTTTTTTAGGTTTTTTTTTTTTTTTCAGGGAGACTTTAGAAACCAAATAATATTAAAAAAAAAAAAAAAAAAAATAGGCTTGCTATAGCCCACTGAATGAGAGATAGCACACACAGCAGTGGCACACAAGCCCTGACTGAGGCCAATATTTTTCTCCCACTGATTGATGTAGTGTTTTTGTGTTGAGGTAGAATTTAGAACACAAATCACGGAAAAAATAAATAGGCTTTCTATGGCCCACTCAGTGAGAGATGGCACACACAGGGATGGCACTGTAGCAGAAATGCCAATCTTAATCTCCCACAAAAAAAACAAAAAAAAAACAGGGACTGTCCTACAATTACTATCTCCCTGCAGTAATGTAAGCCAGGTATGGCAGGCAGCAATAGGAGTGGACTGATGCACAAATTAAATAAAAAGTGTGGACAAACAAAAAAGATAGCTGTGCAGAAAGGAAGGAACAAGAGGATATGTGCTTTGAAAAAAGCAGTTGGTTTCCACAGTGGCGTACACACAGCAATACAGCTATCACGGAGCCTTCTAGGGCAGCCCAATGAGCTACAGCGCTGAGGGGAAAAAAAAAAAAAAATAGCTTCCACAGTCCCTGCACACCGAAGGTGGTGTTGGACAGTGGAAATCGCTGCAGCACAAGCGGTTTGGTGGTTAGTGGACCCTGCCTAACGCTCTCCCTGCTTCTGACGAAGCGGCAGCAACCTGTCCCTAAGCTCAGATCAGCAGCAGTAAGATGGCGGTCGGCGGGAACGCCCCTTTATAGCCCCTGTGACGCCGCAGACAGCAAGCCAATCACTGCAATGCCCTTCTCTAAGATGGTGGGGACCAGGATCTATGTCATCACGCTGCCCACACTCTGCGTTCACCTTCATTGGCTGAGAAATGGCGCTTTTCGCGTCATTGAAACGCGACTTTGGTGCGAAAGTCGCGTACCGCATGGCCGACAAGCACAGGGGTCGGATCGGATTTCATGAGACGCCGACTTAGCCAAAAGTCGGCGACTTTTGAAAATGATCGACCCGTTTCGCTCAACCCTACTCGTGGGTGGTTTGCCGAGAAAGGCCGCCTTTTCTCCCATGCCTGTACTACCGATGGCTGTAGACTGGGCTGGGAGTGTGAGGATGACTGGGAACGTGGTACTGCGGGTGGAATTACAGTGGGTCTCTGGACAACAGTGCCAGAGGTTCTTCCATGGCGATCCTGGGAGGCTGTGTGTGAGCTGGAGGAAGAGGCAACGCGAGCTGAAGAGGTGGTAGCTGCCGCTGTTGGTTGGCCTAGCTCTTCAGTGTGTTTTTGTAACTCCGCCGCGTGCCTGGTCCGCACATGTTTCCACATGTTGGAGGTATTGAGGTTGCTGACATTTCTCCCTCTTTTGACTTTGTGACGACACACCATGCATTTGACATAGCAAATGTCATCTGCAACTGTGTCAAAAAAGGACCAGGCACTGCAAGTCTTGGGAGCGCCCTTTTTGGCTTTTGGAAGAGACATGCTCCTAATGGGTGCCAAAGTGGAGGCTACAGGATCCGCAGTCTTCCCCCTCCCTCTCCCTCTTTGGCCCATTCGGGGAATCTCTTCCTCAGAGCTGCTCCCACCACCTTCCTGTCCCTCACGCCACGATGGGTCAAGGACCTCATCATCTACACTACCCTCTGCCACCAACTGCTCCTCCTGGGTAGTCTCAGCAGCAGAGCACGCACCAGAAAGTGGCACCTGAGTGTCATCAGCGGATGCGTTCTGCGGTGTGGTGACCGGAGGCACTGGCCCACCCGCCTCTTCAGACTCAGAGAGAAAAAGCTGTTGGGCATCACTGCACACTGCCTCTTCTTCCATTTCTCCAATGCTGCTTGGCTGGCCCCCTGTTTCCAAGCCAAGAGATTCAGAGAACAGAAGTAGAGACGGCTCCTGTCCTGGGCTCTCTGTCTGCCTGGGCAATTTGGCAGGTGGTGAAGAGACAGATGGGTGCTCTCCAGTGCTCTGTGTCTGAGAGGATGTGGCACTAATTGAAGTCAATGCTGCCATCCATCCGACAACGGCTTCAATTTGGGCTTCATGCAGCAGCGGTGTACGGCGCTCTCTGACAAAGCTGCGCATGAAGGACTGTTCCCTGCTGAAACTGGGTGATGATGAGTCACCGGTGCCCGCAGCAGGCACAGAATCCCCACATCCTCTCCCTGCTCCACGACAACGCCCACGTGCCTTACTCCCTGCCTTCTTCATCTTGGTTGACTGATAAAGATAAGCAGAAAAGTACTAACAGCTTAGTAACATAGTAACATAGTAACATAGTTAGTAAGGCCAAAAAAAGACATTTGTCCATCCAGTTCAGCCTATATTCCTATATTCCATCATAATAAATCCCCAGATCTACATCCTTCTACAGAACCTAATAAATGTATGATACAATATTGTTCTGCTCCAGGAAGACATCCAGGCCTCTCTTGAACCCCTCGACTGAGTTCGCAATCACCACCTCCTCAGGCAAGCAATTCCAGATTCTCACTGCCCTAACAGTAAAGAATCCTCTTCTATGTTGGTGGAAAAACCTTCTCTCCTCCAGACGCAAAGAATGCCCCCTTGTGCCCATCACCTTCCTTGGTATAAACAGATCCTCAGCGAGATATTTGTATTGTCCCCTTATATACTTATACATGGTTATTAGATCGCCCCTCAGTCGTCTTTTTTCTAGACTAAATAATCCTAATTTCGCTAATCTATCTGGGTATTGTAGTTCTCCCATCCCCTTTATTAACTTTGTTGCCCTCCTTTGTACTCTCTCTAGTTCCATTATATCCTTCCTGAGCACCGGTGCCCAAAACTGGACACAGTACTCCATGTGCGGTCTAACTAGGGATTTGTACAGAGGCAGTATAATGCTCTCATCATGTGTATCCAGACCTCTTTTAATGCACCCCATGATCCTGTTTGCCTTGGCAGCTGCTGCCTGGCACTGGCTGCTCCAGGTAAGTTTATCATTAACTAGGATCCCCAAGTCCTTCTCCCTGTCAGATTTACCCAGTGGTTTCCCGTTCAGTGTGTAATGGTGATATTGATTCCTTCTTCCCATGTGTATAACCTTACATTTATCATTGTTAAACCTCATCTGCCACCTTTCAGCCCAAGTTTCCAACTTATCCAGATCCATCTGTAGCAGAATACTATCTTTTCTTGTATTGACTGCTTTACATAGTTTTGTATCATCTGCAAATATCAATATTTTACTGTGTAAACCTTCTACCAGATCATTAATGAATATGTTGAAGAGAACAGGTCCCAATACCGACCCCTGCGGTACCCCACTGGTCACAGCAACCCAGTTAGAGACTATACCATTTATAACCACCCTCTGCTTTCTATCACTAAGCCAGTTACTAACCCATTTACACACATTTTCCCCCAGACCAAGCATTCTCATTTTGTGTACCAACCTCTTGTGCGGCACGGTATCAAACGCTTTGGAAAAATCGAGATATACCACGTCCAATGACTCACCGTGGTCTAGCCTATAGCTTACCTCTTCATAAAAACTGATTAGATTGGTTTGACATGAGCGATTTCTCATAAACCCATGCTGATATGGAGTTAAACAGTTATTCTCATTGAGATAATCCAGAATAACATCCTTCAGAAACCCTTCAAATATTTTACCAACAGTAGAGGTTAGACTTACTGGCCTATAATTTCCAGGTTCACTTTTAGAGCCCTTTTTGAATATTGGCACCACATTTGCTATGCGCCAGTCCTGCGGAACAGACCCCGTCGCTATAGAGTCCCTAAAAATAAGAAATAATGGTTTATCTATTACATTACTTAGTTCTCTTAGTACTCGTGGGTGTATGCCATCCGGACCCGGAGATTTATCTATTTTAATCTTATTTAGCCGGTTTCGCACCTCTTCTTGGGTTAGATTGGTGACCCTTAATATAGGGTTTTCATTGTTTCTTGGGATTTCACCTAGCATTTCATTTTCCACCGTGAATACCGTGGAGAAGAAGGTGTTTAATATGTTAGCCTTTTCCTCGTCATCTACAACCATTCTTTCCTCACTATTTTTTAAGGGGCCTACATTTTCAGTTTTTATTCTTTTACTATTGATATAGTTGAAGAACAGTTTGGGATTAGTTTTACTCTCCTTAGCAATGTGCTGCTCTGTTTCCTTTTTGGCAGCTTTAATTAGTTTTTTAGATAAAGTATTTTTCTCCCTATAGTTTTTTAGAGCTTCAATGGTGCCATCCTGCTTTAGTAGTGCAAATGCTTTCTTTTTACTGTTAATTGCCTGTCTTACTCCTTTGTTTAGCCACATTGGGTTTTTCCTATTTCTAGTCCTTTTATTCCCACAAGGTATAAACCGCTTACAGTGCCTATTTAGGATGTTCTTAAACATTTTCCATTTATTATCTGTATTCTTATTTCTGAGGATATTGTCCCAGTCTACCAGATTAAGGGCATCTCTAAGCTGGTCAAACTTTGCCTTCCTAAAGTTCAGTGTTTTTGTGACTCCCTGACAAGTCCCCCTAGTGAAAGACAGGTGAAACTGTACAATATTGTGGTCGCTATTTCCTAGATGCCCGACCACCTGCAGATTTGTTATTCTGTCAGGTCTATTAGATAGTATTAGGTCTAAAAGTGCTGCTCCTCTGGTTGGATTCTGCACCAATTGTGAAAGATAATTTTTCTTGGTTATTAGCAGAAATCTGTTGCCTTTATGGGTTTCACAGGTTTCTGTTTCCCAGTTAATATCCGGGTAGTTAAAGTCCCCCATAACCAGGACCTCATTATGGGTTGCAGCTTCATCTATCTGCTTTAGAAGTAGACTTTCCATGATTTCTGTTATATTTGGGGGTTTGTAACAGACCCCAATGAGAATTTTGTTACCATTTTTCCCTCCATGAATTTCGACCCATATGGACTCGACATCCTCATTCCCTTCGCTAATATCCTGCCTTAAAGTGGACTTTAGACAAGACTTTACATAGAGACAAACCCCTCCTCCTCTCCGATTTTTACGATCCTTTCTAAACAGACTGTAACCCTGTAAGTTAACTGCCCAGTCATAGCTTTCATCTAACCATGTCTCGGTTATTCCCACTATGTCAAAGTTACCTGTAGATATTTCTGCTTCTAGTTCTTCCATCTTGTTTGTCAGGCTTCTGGCATTTGCGAGCATGCAGTTTAGAGGATTTTGTTTTGTTCCAATCTCCTCGCTGTGGATTGTTTTAGAAATGTTCTTACCTCCCTTCTGAGTATGTTTTCCTGGGTCTTCTTTGTTTGAGTCTAATGTTTTTCTTCCCGTCCCCTCTTCTTCTAGTTTAACGCCCTCCTGATGAGTGTAGCGAGTCTTCTGGCGAATGTGTGTTTCCCAGGTTTGTTGAGGTGTAGTCCGTCTCTGGCGAGGAGTCCATCGTACAAGTAATTCACACCGTGAATGTGTGCTTATTCCTGAACAGCTCCTAACAGGTATAAGAAACACTAATTGTTGTAATGGGGTGCATTAAAAGAGGTCTGGATACACATGATGAGAGCATTATACTGCCTCTGTACAAATCCCTAGTTAGACCGCACATGGAGTACTGTGTCCAGTTTTGGGCACCGGTGCCCAAGAAGGATATAATGGAACTAGAGAGAGTACAAAGGAGGGCAACAAAATTAATAAAGGGGATGGGAGAACTACAATACCCAGATAGATTAGCGAAATTAGGATTATTTAGTCTAGAAAAAAGACGACGGAGGGGCGATCTAATAACCATGTATAAGTATATAAGGGGACAATACAAATATCTCGCTGAGGATCTGTTTATACCAAGGAAGGTGACGGGCACAAGGGGGCATTCTTTGCGTCTGGAGGAGAGAAGGTTTTTCCACCAAAATAGAAGAGGATTCTTTACTGTTAGGGCAGTGAGAATCTGGAATTGCTTGCCTGAGGAGGTGGTGATGGCGAACTCAGTTGAGGGGTTCAAGAGAGGCCTGGATGTCTTCCTGGAGCAGAACAATATTGTATCATACAATTATTAGGTTCTGTAGAAGGACGTAGATCTGGGGATTTATTATGATGGAATATAGGCTGAACTGGATGGACAAATGTCTTTTTTCGGCCTTACTAACTATGTAACTATGTAATTTTCTAAAGTGTGGACTAGACTTTAATATGAGCTAATGTGGCCTACACAACTGTAAAGTGGTGTGTTTGGTGAACTTTATTATTTATTTATTTTTTGGGGGCTGAACTGACAACAGGGCGAGCTGCACTCACACGGAGACCGTGCAGACAGCCGTAAACGGCGCTGCAAGGCCCCAAAAACCTCCTCTACGTTATCCTATGTAGTGTTTTTCCACAATTTAGCTGGATACGGGTGGAAAGCCACTAATAGGAATTATTTGAAAAAATGTGCAGCGGGCTGCACTATTTGCAAAAAAGGACAATGGAATGGATAGAACTGTATGAGTCAGTGAACCACCCTGAGCTGGATACAACCGGCTGTGGCTGCCCACAGACTACAGGGCGAGCTGCACTCACACGGAGACCGTGCAGACAGCCGTAAACGGCGCTGCAAGGCCCCAAAAACCTCCTCTACGTTATCCTATGTAGTGTTTTTCCACAATTTAGCTGGATACGGGTGGAAAGCCACTAATAGGAATTATTTGAAACAATGTGCAGCGGGCTGCACTATTTGCAAAAAAGGACAATGGAATGGATAGAACTGTATGAGTCAGTGAACCACCCTGAGCTGGATACAACCGGCTGTGGCTGCACACAGACTACAGGGCGAGCTGCACTCACACAGAGACCGTGCAGACAGCCGTAAACGGCGCTGCAAGGCCCAAAAAAACTACTCTAGGTTATCCTATGTAGTGTTTTTCCACAATTTAGCTGGATACGGGTGAAAAGTCACTAATAGGAATTATTTGAAAAAAATGTGCAGCAGCCTGCACTACTTGCAAAAAAGGACAATGGAATGGATAGAACAGTATGAGGCAGTGAACCACCCTGACCTGAATACAACCAGCTATGGCTGCGCACAGACTAGAGAGTGGGCTGCACTCACACACACACACACACACAGAGACCTTGCAGATCACTGTGAACAGAGCTGCAAGGCAAAAGCAAGGTGAACACACAGCGGTTGCTAAATTAGCATGGGAAAAGCACAATGAAGCAAATTGCTATCTCTAAACTGGCCCTCAGTCAGAACACAGCGTCCTGTCACTAACTGAATTCACAGCAGAGTGAGCCCAAAATGGCGCCAGCGACTTTTAAACTGCAGCATGACATAATTTCAGCAGCCAATCACAGCCTTGCCAGTAGTTTCATGCCCACCATGCTGAACAGGATGTGCCCACACTTGTAATCATTCCTCATTGGCTGAATTTGTGCTGTTTGAATTGAGAACTTCCGATTCCGGTATCCGATATGCGGCAAGTATCGGATCTCGGTATCGGAATTCCGATACCGCAAATATCGGCCGATACCCGATACTTGCGGTATCGGAATGCTCAACACTACTTAGGAGCACAGGAAAGAGACACAGACCAGAGATGGGGTTAAACCACAGTGCATTTCGACTGAGGATCTGTCTCCATCAGGTGGATGTTTCTTAATGACAAAGGGGATGTGGTATTTAAATAGGAAGCAGCCATTCACAACAATCAAAACAGTCACATGATATAATCATAGTCACATGTTGAGATGACCTCATAATAAAAAAAAACATAAAAAACAACAACCATTTCATATAAAATGTAGGATAAAAAAAGTAAGAATTAACCATGTTTCAAATGTACAAAATATGTTAAAAAATGTTAAAAAGAGCAATATATATATTTTTTTTTTAAAGGATAGCAGACAGAATCAAAAGCACATGAATATAACGGACAGATGATAAAAAGGGAAATAAAGTTATCTGGTCACTTTATCAATTGTTAAATTAAGACCTTCAGGGGCAAGCGTGCCAAGTTTAAATATCCAGAAGCTTTCTCGATTAATTAGGCTGTTAAAGCGATCAGCCACAGTGTCAGGTATGTGGTCAATAATCGTTAGTTTCAAAATCTGTAGATTTTTTTGGTGGACGTTAAAAAATGTTTAGAAAGGCTGTGCAGAAGAAAGCCATTTTGGATATTTTGTCGATGCTTGTTCAATCTCGCATGCATCGCTTGTATGGTGCGACCTACATATTGTAGGCCGCAACCACATTCAATCAGGTATACCATAAAAATAGACTGACAGTTGACATGAGAATTAATTTTATATGAGGTCACTGTACTGTTGTATTTAAACTCATGTACCCCATTTAAAATGGAGGTGCAGCAAAGACATTTGGGGGCTCTACATGCATAACAAACAGGGTTCAGAAAAATTAGGAGAGAGGATAGGGAACCTGAATTTCTCGCTGAGGATCTGTTTATACCAAGGAAGGTGACGGGCACAAGGGGGCATTCTTTGCGTCTGGAGGAGAGAAGGTTTTTCCACCAACATAGAAGAGGATTCTTTACTGTTAGGGCAGTGAGAATCTGGAATTGCTTGCCTGAGGAGGTGGTGATGGCGAACTCAGTCGAGGGGTTCAAGAGAGGCCTGGATGTCTTCCTGGAGCAGAACAATATTGTATCATACAATTATTAGGTTCTGTAGAAGGACGTAGATCTGGGGATTTATTATGATGGAATATAGGCTGAACTGGATGGACAAATGTCTTTTTTCGGCCTTACTAACTATGTAACTATGTAATTTTCTAAAGTGTGGACTAGACTTTAATATGAGCTAATGTGGCCTACACAACTGTAAAGTGGTGTGTTTGGTGAACTTTATTATTTATTTATTTTTTGGGGGCTGAACTGACAACAGGGCGAGCTGCACTCACACGGAGACCGTGCAGACAGCCGTAAACGGCGCTGCAAGGCCCCAAAAACCTCCTCTACGTTATCCTATGTAGTGTTTTTCCACAATTTAGCTGGATACGGGTGGAAAGCCACTAATAGGAATTATTTGAAACAATGTGCAGCGGGCTGCACTATTTGCAAAAAAGGACAATGGAATGGATAGAACTGTATGAGTCAGTGAACCACCCTGAGCTGGATACAACCGGCTGTGGCTGCACACAGACTACAGGGCGAGCTGCACTCACACAGAGACCGTGCAGACAGCCGTAAACGGCGCTGCAAGGCCCAAAAAAACTACTCTAGGTTATCCTATGTAGTGTTTTTCCACAATTTAGCTGGATACGGGTGAAAAGTCACTAATAGGAATTATTTGAAAAAAATGTGCAGCAGCCTGCACTACTTGCAAAAAAGGACAATGGAATGGATAGAACAGTATGAGGCAGTGAACCACCCTGACCTGAATACAACCAGCTATGGCTGCGCACAGACTAGAGAGTGGGCTGCACTCACACACACACACACAGAGACCTTGCAGATCACTGTGAACAGAGCTGCAAGGCAAAAGCAAGGTGAACACACAGCGGTTGCTAAATTAGCATGGGAAAAGCACAATGAAGCAAATTGCTATCTCTAAACTGGCCCTCAGTCAGAACACAGCGTCCTGTCACTAACTGAATTCACAGCAGAGTGAGCCCAAAATGGCGCCAGCGACTTTTAAACTGCAGCATGACATAATTTCAGCAGCCAATCACAGCCTTGCCAGTAGTTTCATGCCCACCATGCTGAACAGGATGTGCCCACACTTGTAATCATTCCTCATTGGCTGAATTTGTGCTGTTTGAATTGAGAACTTCCGATTCCGGTATCCGATATGCGGCAAGTATCGGATCTCGGTATCGGAATTCCGATACCGCAAATATCGGCCGATACCCGATACTTGCGGTATCGGAATGCTCAACACTACTTAGGAGCACAGGAAAGAGACACAGACCAGAGATGGGGTTAAACCACAGTGCATTTCGACTGAGGATCTGTCTCCATCAGGTGGATGTTTCTTAATGACAAAGGGGATGTGGTATTTAAATAGGAAGCAGCCATTCACAACAATCAAAACAGTCACATGATATAATCATAGTCACATGTTGAGATGACCTCATAATAAAAAAAAACATAAAAAACAACAACCATTTCATATAAAATGTAGGATAAAAAAAGTAAGAATTAACCATGTTTCAAATGTACAAAATATGTTAAAAAATGTTAAAAAGAGCAATATATATATATTTTTTTTAAAGGATAGCAGACAGAATCAAAAGCACATGAATATAACGGACAGATGATAAAAAGGGAAATAAAGTTATCTGGTCACTTTATCAATTGTTAAATTAAGACCTTCAGGGGCAAGCGTGCCAAGTTTAAATATCCAGAAGCTTTCTCGATTAATTAGGCTGTTAAAGCGATCAGCCACAGTGTCAGGTATGTGGTCAATAATCGTTAGTTTCAAAATCTGTAGATTTTTTTGGTGGACGTTAAAAAATGTTTAGAAAGGCTGTGCAGAAGAAAGCCATTTTGGATATTTTGTCGATGCTTGTTCAATCTCGCATGCATCGCTTGTATGGTGCGACCTACATATTGTAGGCCGCAACCACATTCAATCAGGTATACCATAAAAATAGACTGACAGTTGACATGAGAATTAATTTTATATGAGGTCACTGTACTGTTGTATTTAAACTCATGTACCCCATTTAAAATGGAGGTGCAGCAAAGACATTTGGGGGCTCTACATGCATAACAAACAGGGTTCAGAAAAATTAGGAGAGAGGATAGGGAACCTGAATTTCTCGCTGAGGATCTGTTTATACCAAGGAAGGTGACGGGCACAAGGGGGCATTCTTTGTTTCTGGAGGAGAGAAGGTTTTTCCACCAACATAGAAGAGGATTCTTTACTGTTAGGGCAGTGAGAATCTGGAATTGCTTGCCTGAGGAGGTGGTGATGGCGAACTCAGTCGAGGGGTTCAAGAGAGGCCTGGATGTCTTCCTGGAGCAGAACAATATTGTATCATACAATTATTAGGTTCTGTAGAAGGACGTAGATCTGGGGATTTATTATGATGGAATATAGGCTGAACTGGATGGACAAATGTCTTTTTTCGGCCTTACTAACTATGTAACTATGTAATTTTCTAAAGTGTGGACTAGACTTTAATATGAGCTAATGTGGCCTACACAACTGTAAAGTGGTGTGTTTGGTGAACTTTATTATTTATTTATTTTTTTGGGGCTGAACTGACAACAGGGCGAGCTGCACTCACACGGAGACCGTGCAGACAGCCGTAAACGGCGCTGCAAGGCCCCAAAAACCTCCTCTACGTTATCCTATGTAGTGTTTTTCCACAATTTAGCTGGATACGGGTGGAAAGCCACTAATAGGAATTATTTGAAAAAATGTGCAGCGGGCTGCACTATTTGCAAAAAAGGACAATGGAATGGATAGAACTGTATGAGTCAGTGAACCACCCTGAGCTGGATACAACCGGCTGTGGCTGCACACAGACTACAGGGCGAGCTGCACTCACACAGAGACCGTGCAGACAGCCGTAAACGGCGCTGCAAGGCCCAAAAAAACTACTCTAGGTTATCCTATGTAGTGTTTTTCCACAATTTAGCTGGATACGGGTGAAAAGTCACTAATAGGAATTATTTGAAAAAAATGTGCAGCAGCCTGCACTACTTGCAAAAAAGGACAATGGAATGGATAGAACAGTATGAGGCAGTGAACCACCCTGACCTGAATACAACCAGCTATGGCTGCGCACAGACTAGAGAGTGGGCTGCACTCACACACACACACACACAGAGACCTTGCAGATCGCTGTGAACAGCGCTGCAAGGCAAAAGCAAGGTGAACACACAGCGGTTGCTAAATTAGCATGGGAAAAGCACAATGAAGCAAATTGCTATCTCTAAACTGGCCCTCAGTCAGAACACAGCGTCCTGTCACTAACTGAATTCACAGCAGAGTGAGCCCAAAATGGCGCCAGCGACTTTTAAACTGCAGCATGACATAATTTCAGCAGCCAATCACAGCCTTGCCAGTAGTTTCATGCCCACCATGCTGAACAGGATGTGCCCACACTTGTAATCATTCCTCATTGGCTGAATTTGTGCTGTTTGAATTGAGAACTTCCGATTCCGGTATCCGATATGCGGCAAGTATCGGATCTCGGTATCGGAATTCCGATACCGCAAATATCGGCCGATACCCGATACTTGTGGTATCGGAATGCTCAACACTACTTAGGAGCACAGGAAAGAGACACAGACCAGAGATGGGGTTAAACCACAGTGCATTTCGACTGAGGATCTGTCTCCATCAGGTGGATGTTTATTAATGACAAAGGGGATGGGGTATTTAAATAGGAAGCAGCCATTCACAACAATCAAAACAGTCACATGATATAATCATAGTCACATGTTGAGATGACCTCATAATAAAAAAAACATAAAAAACAACAACCATTTCATATAAAATGTAGGATAAAAAAAGTAAGAATTAACCATGTTTCAAATGTACAAAATATGTTAAAAAATGTTAAAAAGAGCAATATATATATTTTTTTTTTAAAGGATAGCAGACAGAATCAAAAGCACATGAATATAACGGACAGATGATAAAAAGGGAAATAAAGTTATCTGGTCACTTTATCAATTGTTAAATTAAGACCTTCAGGGGCAAGCGTGCCAAGTTTAAATATCCAGAAGCTTTCTCGATTAATTAGGCTGTTAAAGCGATCAGCCACAGTGTCAGGTATGTGGTCAATAATCGTTAGTTTCAAAATCTGTAGATTTTTTTGGTGGACGTTAAAAAATGTTTAGAAAGGCTGTGCAGAAGAAAGCCATTTTGGATATTTTGTCGATGCTTGTTCAATCTCGCATGCATCGCTTGTATGGTGCGACCTACATATTGTAGGCCGCAACCACATTCAATCAGGTATACCATAAAAATAGACTGACAGTTGACATGAGAATTAATTTTATATGAGGTCACTGTACTGTTGTATTTAAACTCATGTACCCCATTTAAAATGGAGGTGCAGCAAAGACATTTGGGGGCTCTACATGCATAACAACCAGGGTTCAGAAAAATTAGGAGAGATGATAGGGAACCTGAATTTCTCGCTGAGGATCTGTTTATACCAAGGAAGGTGACGGGCACAAGGGGGCATTCTTTGCGTCTGGAGGAGAGAAGGTTTTTCCACCAACATAGAAGAGGATTCTTTACTGTTAGGGCAGTGAGAATCTGGAATTGCTTGCCTGAGGAGGTGGTGATGGCGAACTCAGTCGAGGGGTTCAAGAGAGGCCTGGATGTCTTCCTGGAGCAGAACAATATTGTATCATACAATTATTAGGTTCTGTAGAAGGACGTAGATCTGGGGATTTATTATGATGGAATATAGGCTGAACTGGATGGACAAATGTCTTTTTTCGGCCTTACTAACTATGTTACTATGTTACTATGTTACTATGAATTTAAGGTAGTGTTGCTGGGTGCAACAAGGTTCCGTAGCGTGCGGTTTCTGTGGAACACCATTGTAGGTCGGGGAGGAATATGCTTGGATAAAACTGGGTCCCCTTTCAGGATGAACCAGTACTTGGTGAGGATCTTCTTAATCAACCCATAAGATTGGTTGAAAGTGGTAACGAAACTCTATCTACCTAAATCCGTACCAATAGAACAGGCGGCTTTATTATTCATGATCTTGCTAATTCAATCTGCATGAAAGTTTTGGCTTTCAGAAATGCATCTTGGACCAATTTTCTACGGTACCCTCTCTCCTGAAACTGCTGTTTCAGAACTTTAGCCTCTTCAATAAAATGAGTATCTTCTGTGCAATTTTTCCGTATATGCCAATATTGCCCATATGGGATGTTCTGAATCCACTTGGGTAGGTGACCACTGCTGAAGCTAAGATAACTGTTCACATCCAATTTTTTTAAGAAGTGAGGTGGTAAAAAAAACGGTCCAATTTGTCAACATGTACCAACAGGTCCAGGAATTGGATGGACGTGGTAGAAGTACTGGCTGTGAAGTGGAGGCCCCAGGTGTTCAAATTAAGATTGCGGATGAATTCAAGAGCTCCCTCCTCTGTGCCGGTCCAGATAATAAACAGATCATCACTGAAGCATCGATAAACGGCTATTTTGCCCAGTGCCAGGTCGGACTGCACGATGAAGAGATATTCAAATGCCCGCGGGGAGGATATCTTTATCGTCCCCACTACTCACTCCAATTTGTCACGAACCGTGGTGGTTTGGTTGCCCCTGGTTCCTTCTGAAGGGGATTTATATATATCCCACTTCCCAGTTCCGGTTTGGAACTTGCAGCTCTCCGGCGCCCCCTTACCCTCAGGTCAGTTTAGGTACTGCACCTAGGATAATTAGTCACGAGAAAGGCTGCCTGCTATGTACTGGCTATTGGGCACAATGCAGCGAGGGCAATATAACTACTCCCACTCAGGCAGGAACAATAATTATCAACACAGCTGTCGCTACAAAGATTCCCAATTGCACAGAACAAAGTATGCTGCCATCAGCTCCGATTAATGGGTCCGGAGCCAACCCAAATCAGTAGCGCAATTCACTTCAGAGGACTCAGTTTGTTATAGAGCAGAAAAGACAAGCTACCAATTAAATATTTTACTCCATTAAAAATTAGGCAGTGTTTAAAAAGTATAAAAAGATATTAGAATGGAGACAATTCGTATATACATTACAGATTACAAAATAAAATAGGATTAACGGAAGAAAAACACACTTATAGGTCGTTAGATCATGTCATATCAGCATGGCGGCAGTGTGCTCAGGAGATACATCCAGGTGCTTGGAAACAGCTTGAAGAGTTGTTGTTAGCTGCTTCCCGGGCCAAGACTGAAGGCTGGGCTAAGAGTATAGTGACTTATACTTCTGCGCTTGTGACATAACTAAAGGGCTGGTTAATGATATGCACTGATCTTGGTTCTTTACCTTCTTGAGTCTGGAGATAAAGGCATTCCTGAGTGAGAGGGGTAGGACTAACCCTAAGCCACACCCTGCTCATGCACTCGGTTCAAGTTGCACAGTGCATCGTCATAGGGCTTTGTGTCTATACCAACGAATGCAGTGGAAGCTGGAAGAGAGGGTCAAATCCGCAGCGTGTGTGACATGGTACTTTCTAGACTAATCTCACATTATGACTAGTGTTGAGCATTCCGATACCGCAAGTATCGGGTATCGGCCGATACTAGCGGTATCGGAATTCCGATACCGGGATTCCGATACTTGGCGCGTATCGGATACCGGAATCGGAAGTTCAATGATTCAAAATTCAGAAATTCAGCCAATGAGAAAGATTCCAAGTGTGGGCACATCCTGTTTAGCATGGAGGGCATGAAACTACTGGCAAGGCTGTGATTGGCTGCTGAAATGATGTCATGATGCAGTTTAAAAGTCGCTGGCGCCATTTTGCGATCACTCTGCTGTGAATTCAGTTAGTGACAGGACGCTGTTTGCTGACTGAGGGACAGTTTAGAGATAGCGATTTGCTTCTTTGTGCTTTCCAAAGGCTAATTTAGCAACCGCTGTGTTCACCTACTATTCACCTTCCTTTTGCCTTGTAGCGCTGTTTTCACAGCGATCTGCAAGGTCTTTCTGTGTGTGTGTGTGAGTGCAGCCCACTCTCTAGTCTGAGTGCAGCCACATAGGCCATCCATAGCTGGTTGTATTCAGTTCAGGGAGGGTGGTTCATTGCCTCATACTGTCCTTTTTTTTTTTTTTTTTGAAGTAGTGCAGGCTGCTGCACATTTTTTCCAAAAATTCCTATTAGTGTCTTTCCACCCGTCTCCAGCTAATTTGTGGAAAAACACTACATAGGATAAAGTAGAGGAGGGTTTTTGGGCCTTGCAGCGCCGTTTACGGCTGTCTGCACGGTCTCCGTGTGACTGCAGCTCGCCCTGTAATCTGTGAGCAGCTATAGCCTGGTTGTCTCCAGCTCAGGGTTTTTCACTGCGTCATACCGCCAAATCAATTTTCTTTTTTTTCAAAGTAGTGTAGTCTGCTGCTAATTTATTTTAAAAAATCCTATTAGTGTCTTTCCACCCGTCTCCAGCTAATTTGTGGAAAAACACTACATAGGATAAAGTAGAGGAGGGTTTTTGGGCCTTGCAGCGCCGTTTACGGCTGTCTGCACGGTCTCCGTGTGACTGCAGCTCGCCCTGTAGTCTGTGAGCAGCCGTAGCCTGGTTGTCTGCAGCTCAGGGTTTTTCACTGCGTCATACCGCCAAATCAATTTTCTTTTTTTTCAAAGTAGTGTAGTCTGCTGCTAATTTATTTTAAAAAATCCTATTAGTGTCTTTCCACCCGTCTCCAGCTAATTTGTGGAAAAACACTACATAGGATAAAGTAGAGGAGGGTTTTTGGGCCTTGCAGCGCCGTTTACGGCTGTCTGCACGGTCTCCGTGTGATTGCAGCTCTATCCGTTGTCAGTTCAGCCCCCAAAAAATAAATAAATAATAAAGTTCACCAAACACACCAGTTACACACCACTTTACATTTGTGTAGGCCACATTAGCTCATATTCAAGTCTAGTCCACACTTTAGAAAATTAGTGTGTCTTATACCTGTTAGGAGGAGTTGCTCAGGAATAAGCACACAAAGCCGTTAGTACTTTTCTGCTTATCTTTATCAGTCAACCAAGATGAAGAAGGCAGTGAGTAAGGCACGTGGGCGTGGGCGTGGGCGCGGAGCAGGGAGGGGACGTGGGGATTCTGTGCCTGCTGCGGGCACCGGTGAGTCATCAGCACCCACTTTCACAAGGGAACAGTCGTTCATGCGCAGCTTTGTCGCCGAGCGCCGTACACCGCTGCTGCGTGAAGACCAAATTGAAGCCGTTGTGGGATGGATGGCAGCTAATGCATCAACTTCCATTAGTGCCACATCCTCTCAGACACAGAGCACTGGAGAGCAGCCATCTGTCTCTTCACCACCTGCAAAATTGCCCAGGCAGACAGAGATCCCAGGACAGGAGCAGTCTCTACTTCTGTTCTCTGAATCATCTCTTGGCTTGGAAACAGGGGGCCAGCCAAGCAGCATTGGAGAAATGGAAGAAGAGGCAGGGTGCAGTGATGCCCAACAGCTTTTTCTGTCTTCCTCTGAAGAGGCGGGTGGGCCAGTGGCTCCGGTCACCACCTCGCAGGCCGCATCAGCTGATGATGACACTCAGGTGCCACTTACTGGTGCGTGCTCTGCTGCTGAGACTACCCAGGAGGAGCAGTTGGGGGCAGAGGGTAGTGTAGATGATGAGGTCCTTGACCCATCTTGGCGTCAGGGACAGGAAGGTGGTGGGAGCAGCTCTGAGGAAGAGATTCCCCGTACGGCCCAAAGAGGGAGAGGGAGGGGGAAGACTGCGGATCCTGCAGCCTCCGCTTTGGCACCCGTAAGGAGCATGTCTCTTCCAAAAGTCAAAAGGGGGGCTCCCAAGACTTGCAGTGCCTGGTCCTTTTTTGACACAGTTGCAGATGACATTTGCTATGTCAGATGCAAGGTGTGTCATCAAAAAATCAAAAGAGGTCAAAAAGTCGCCAACCTCAATACCTCCAACATGTGGAAACATGTGCGCAACAGGCACCCGGCGGAGTTAGACAAACACACTGAAGAGCTAGGCCAACCAACAGCGGCAGCTACCACCTCTTCAGCTCGTGTTGCCTCTTCCTCTAGCTCACACGCAGCTGGTTCGGCTTCCTCCCAGGATCGCCGTGGAAGAACCTCTGGCCCTGTTGTCCAGAGACCCGCTGTCATTCCACCCGCAGCACCACTTTCCCAGTCAACCACACACTCCCAGCCCAGTCTACAGCCATCGGTAGTACAGGCATGGGAGAAAAGGCGGCCTTTCTCGTCAAACCACCCACGAGCACAGGCTCTGACTGCAGGCATTGCCAAACTTCTGTCACTGGAAATGCTGTCATTCAGGCTGGTGGAGACTGACAGCTTCCGTGACTTGATGTCATTGGCAGTCCCACAGTACAGTGTGCCCAGCCGCTTTTACTTCAGCAGGCAAGCCGTCCCTGCCCTGCACAAGCATGTGGAGGGACACATAAAACACGCGCTACTGAACGCCGTCAGTAGCAAGGTCCACCTCACCACCGATGCGTGGACCAGTCAACATGGACAGGGGCGATACCTTTCCCTCACTGCCCATTGGGTTAATGTAGTTGAGCCGGGTACAGACCGTGCGAGTGGCGCAGGACGTGTCCTGCCCACTCCAAGGATTGCAGGAATCCATTCTGTACGCATTGACTCCTCCTCTTACACCAGTTCCTCAGAATCATCGCTGCAGGAGCCGTCACAGTCCACCTCCACATGGACCCGTGATGAACGTGTACCTGTTACGACCGACATGAGCACAGCCGTGGCCAAACGTCAACAGGCCGTCTTGAAATTAATTTTTTTGGGGAATCGTAGCCACACAGCGCAGGAGCTCTGGAATGCCATCAAGCAGGAGAGCGATGTGTGGTTTGAGCCAGCGAATCTCCAGCCAGGCATGGTAGTGTGTGATAATGGCCGAAATCTGGTGGCAGCCCTGGGCCTCGGCAACCTCACTCACATCCCATGTCTGGCACATGTGCTCAATTTGGTCGTGCAGAGTTTTTTGAGGGACTATCCGGATCTTGATGCACTGCTGCACAAGGTCCGCCTAGAGTGTGCTCACTTGCGGCGTTCCAGCACGGCAAAAGCGCGCATTGCGGCTCTGCAGCGCCGACACCGCCTGCCGGAACATCGCATCATATGTGACCTACCTACCAGGTGGAATTCCACGTTACATATGTTGGAGCGGTTGTGTGAGCAGCAGCAAGCTGTAATGGAGTACCAGCTGTATCAGGCGCAAAAAAGTCGCAGTCAGCGCCATACAGACTTCACAACCACAGAGTGGGCCACTATGAAGGATGTCTGCCAGGTTTTGCGTCCCTTTGATTATTCCACGCGGATGGCGAGTGCAGATGATGCACTAGTCAGCATGACTGTCCCCCTTATCTGCCTGCTTGAAAAATCACTGCAAGCGCTAAGGGATGATGTTGTGGAAGAGGTGGAGGATGAGGATTCACCACTTCCATCATCTTCTGGACAGTCAGCGCCACGTGGTTCCTCACAAACTCGTAGGCAGGGGACAGTTTGTGAGGAGGATGAGGAGGAGTCAATGGAGGAGGAAGACATCCGTCCAGAGGAGGGAGTTCCCGAATTGTCCAGTACTCAGTGTGTACAGCGAGGGTGGGGTAATGACGAGCGGGCAGAGATCACGCCTCCAGCTGGGGACAGCGTTTCTTGGGCAGTTGGCAGTCTGCAGCACATGGTGGATTACATGCTGCAGTGCCTGAGAAACGACCGCCGCATCGACCACATTCTCAACATGTCTGATTATTGGGTGTTCACCCTCCTCGATCCTCGCTACCGGGACAACGTAGAAAGCCTCATCACACCGTTGAACCGGGAGCGAAAAATGCGGGAGTACCAAGACACACTGGTCAGTTCCATCATCTTCTCCATTCCAACTGAGAGAAGTGCTGCTAGTGCATTCCAAAGCAGCTCAGTGCGTCCAGGCAGTGGTGGAGGCTCTGCACAAAGAGGGAGCAGAAGCAGTGCCTCTGCCCAAGGCAAGACCAGTATGGCCCAACTGTGGCACAGTTTTCTGTGCCCCCCACAAAAGTCTACACCATCACAGACGGCTCCAGTCAGCAGGAGGCAACGGTTCCGTCAGATGGTGACAGACTACATGTCTTGCCCTCTTGCTGTACTCCCAGACGGCTCTTCCCCTTTCAAGTTTTG
Organism: Ranitomeya variabilis; assembly: GCF_051348905.1. NCBI lineage: Eukaryota > Metazoa > Chordata > Amphibia > Anura > Dendrobatidae > Ranitomeya > Ranitomeya variabilis. Next base: position 85,942 of record NC_135236.1, on the reverse strand, counting down.
GGTCTCAAAGCTGGATACATGGCCAGAGCTAAGCCAGTATGCATTGGAGGTGCTGTCTTGCCCTGCGGCCAGTGTATTATCGGAACGTGTCTTTAGTGCTGCAGGTGGTGTACTAACTGACCGTCGCATGCGACTATCCTCCGATAACGTTGACCGGCTTACTTTCCTGAAAATGAACAAGGCCTGGATCTCGCAGGAATTTGCCACTCCTCCTCCTGATTAAATAATTAGGTCACTGTATACGTTATCCAGGTCTCCTGTTGTGTTCATCTTTCTACCACCTGAACTTAAATTCCTGGGCTCCAACACCGCCAGTTGAGGCTCAGATGTGCCGTCTGCACAGTCAAAACATACGACCCAGTGTTATTGGGTTTCAGTAACGTCAGCTGATCCCCAGCTGTGTAGCCGGCAATGTGTCATGCGACCGCCACGCTGACACAACAACTGAAATGTAAGGGAATCTGTCCCCCCCCCCCCAAGGCGTTTGTTACTGAAAGAGCCACCTTGTGCAGCAGTAATGCTGCACAAGGAAAAAGGTAGCTATTTTGGTTTTGCTCCTTGCACACGCAAAACTTAACACTTATAAAATGTGTCCACTGATACCGTAAAACCGTCCCGGAGGTGGGACTTTCCTTCGTAATATGACGCAGCACAGCCGTCATTCCTACCCCCCCGGCGCCGCGCCCCGGCTCCTCAGCGTTGTTTGATTCCGTCCCGGAGCCTGCGCTGTTATGTTATCCCGTGGCCAGGCACACTTAGCGCTGCCCGTCTTCTGGCATCATTTGGTGTCAGGCTGGCTGCGCCTGTGCGGCCACGCTGGCCGAGAGCCCGCCTCGCAGTGTCTTCTGATTTAATCCCACTGGGGGCCTGGGATCTATGGACATGCGCAGTGCATATCTGAACCTCCACCTCTCACTCATCTCCCTATGGCTTCTTCAGACTGTTCGGTGTCAGCTGGTCCCTAATAGCATGCCACGGCCGTGACACCGCACAGTCTGAAAAAGAAGCCGTAGGGAGGGGAGTGAGAGGCGAGGATATGCACTGCGCATGGCCATGGATCCCAGGCCCCCAGTGGGATTACATCAGAAGACACTGCGAGGCGGGCTCTCGGCCAGCGCGGCCGCACAGGCGCAGCCAGCCTGACACCAAATGATGTCAGAAGATGGGCAGCGCTAAGTGTGCCTGGCCACGGGATAACATAACAGCGCAGGCTCCGGGACGGAATCAAACAACGCTGAGGAGCCGGGGCACGGCGGCGGGGGGGTAGTAATGATGGCTGTGCTGCGTCATATTACGAAGGAAAGTCCCACCTCCGGGACGGTTTCACGGCTTCAGGGGACACATTTTAAAAGTGTTTAGTTCTGTGTTTGCAAGGAGCATGATGAAAAGAGCCACCTTTTCCTTTTGCATCTTTTGTGCTGCACAAGCTGGCTCTTTCAGCTACAAACGCCTTGGGGGGGGGGTTAAAGGTTCCCTTTCGACTTTCTCAGGCTTCGGCCTACATTGTGTTCCTCTGCTTTTCCACCTGCCCCTGGGCTCCAACACCGCTAGTTGCCGTCCAGAAGTGCTGTACGCACAGTCAACAGTCGCTCCTCTGTTATTGGGGTTCAGTAACGTCAGCTGTTCCCCTGCTGTGTGTGTGGCAATCCCTCCTACCTCCTCCAACCTCCTCCTCCTCCACCTGTCCCTGGGCTCCAACACCGCCAGTTGCCGTCCAGAAGTGCTGTACGCACAGTCAACAGTCCCTCCTCTGTTATTGGGGTTCAGTAACGTCAGCTGTTCCCCTGCTGTGTGTGTGGCAATCCCTCCTACCTCCTCCAACCTCCTCCTCCTCCACCTGTCCCTGGGCTCCAACACCGCCAGTTGCCGTCCAGAAGTGCTGTACGCACAGTCAACAGTCCCTCCTCTGTTATTGGGGTTCAGTAACGTCAGCTGTTCCCCTGCTGTGTGTGTGGCAATCCCTCCTACCTCCTCCTACCTCCTCCAACCTCCTCCTCCTCCACCTGTCCCTGGGCTCCAACACCGCCAGTTGCCGTCCAGAAGTGCTGTACGCACAGTCAACAGTCCCTCCTCTGTTATTGGGGTTCAGTAACGTCAGCTGTTCCCCTGCTGTGTGTGTGGCAATCCCTCCTACCTCCTCCAACCTCCTCCTCCTCCACCTGTCCCTGGGCTCCAACACCGCCAGTTGCCGTCCAGAAGTGCTGTACGCACAGTCAACAGTCCCTCCTCTGTTATTGGGGTTCAGTAACGTCAGCTGTTCCCCTGCTGTGTGTGTGGCAATCCCTCCTACCTCCTCCTACCTCCTCCAACCTCCTCCTCCTCCACCTGTCCCTGGGCTCCAACACCGCCAGTTGCCGTCCAGAAGTGCTGTACGCACAGTCAACAGTCCCTCCTCTGTTATTGGGGTTCAGTAACGTCAGCTGTTCCCCTGCTGTGTGTGTGGCAATCCCTCCTACCTCCTCCAACCTCCTCCTCCTCCACCTGTCCCTGGGCTCCAACACCGCCAGTTGCCGTCCAGAAGTGCTGTACGCACAGTCAACAGTCCCTCCTCTGTTATTGGGGTTCAGTAACGTCAGCTGTTCCCCTGCTGTGTGTGTGGCAATCCCTCCTACCTCCTCCAACCTCCTCCTCCTCCACCTGTCCCTGGGCTCCAACACCGCCAGTTGCCGTCCAGAAGTGCTGTACGCACAGTCAACAGTCCCTCCTCTGTTATTGGGGTTCAGTAACGTCAGCTGTTCCCCTGCTGTGTGTGTGGCAATCTCTCCTACCTCCTCCAACCTCCTCCTCCTCCACCTGTCCCTGGGCTCCAACACCGCCAGTTGCCGTCCAGAAGTGCTGTACGCACAGTCAACAGTCCCTCCTCTGTTATTGGGGTTCAGTAACGTCAGCTGTTCCCCTGCTGTGTGTGTGGCAATCCCTCCTACCTCCTCCTACCTCCTCCAACCTCCTCCTCCTCCACCTGTCCCTGGGCTCCAACACCGCCAGTTGCCGTCCAGAAGTGCTGTACGCACAGTCAACAGTCCCTCCTCTGTTATTGGGGTTCAGTAACGTCAGCTGTTCCCCTGCTGTGTGTGTGGCAATCCCTCCTACCTCCTCCAACCTCCTCCTCCTCCACCTGTCCCTGGGCTCCAACACCGCCAGTTGCCGTCCAGAAGTGCTGTACGCACAGTCAACAGTCCCTCCTCTGTTATTGGGGTTCAGTAACGTCAGCTGTTCCCCTGCTGTGTGTGTGGCAATCCCTCCTACCTCCTCCTACCTCCTCCAACCTCCTCCTCCTCCACCTGTCCCTGGGCTCCAACACCGCCAGTTGCCGTCCAGAAGTGCTGTACGCACAGTCAACAGTGCCTCCTCTGTTATTGGGGTTCAGTAACGTCAGCTGTTCCCCTGCTGTGTGTGTGGCAATCCCTCCTACCTCCTCCAACCTCCTCCTCCTCCACCTGTCCCTGGGCTCCAACACCGCCAGTTGCCGTCCAGAAGTGCTGTACGCACAGTCAACAGTCCCTCCTCTGTTATTGGGGTTCAGTAACGTCAGCTGTTCCCCTGCTGTGTGTGTGGCAATCCCTCCTACCTCCTCCTACCTCCTCCAACCTCCTCCTCCTCCACCTGTCCCTGGGCTCCAACACCGCCAGTTGCCGTCCAGAAGTGCTGTACGCACAGTCAACAGTCCCTCCTCTGTTATTGGGGTTCAGTAACGTCAGCTGTTCCCCTGCTGTGTGTGTGGCAATCCCTCCTACCTCCTCCAACCTCCTCCTCCTCCACCTGTCCCTGGGCTCCAACACCGCCAGTTGCCGTCCAGAAGTGCTGTACGCACAGTCAACAGTCCCTCCTCTGTTATTGGGGTTCAGTAACGTCAGCTGTTCCCCTGCTGTGTGTGTGGCAATCCCTCCTACCTCCTCCAACCTCCTCCTCCTCCACCTGTCCCTGGGCTCCAACACCGCCAGTTGCCGTCCAGAAGTGCTGTACGCACAGTCAACAGTCCCTCCTCTGTTATTGGGGTTCAGTAACGTCAGCTGTTCCCCTGCTGTGTGTGTGGCAATCCCTCCTACCTCCTCCTACCTCCTCCAACCTCCTCCTCCTCCACCTGTCCCTGGGCTCCAACACCGCCAGTTGCCGTCCAGAAGTGCTGTACGCACAGTCAACAGTCCCTCCTCTGTTATTGGGGTTCAGTAACGTCAGCTGTTCCCCTGCTGTGTGTGTGGCAATCCCTCCTACCTCCTCCTACCTCCTCCAACCTCCTCCTCCTCCACCTGTCCCTGGGCTCCAACACCGCTAGTTGCCGTCCAGAAGTGCTGTACGCACAGAGCCAAACACCTCGCCAATGTGTTAGTGGGGTTCAGCACCGCCAGCTGTTCCCCTGCTGTGTATACGGCAACGTGTACTGCGACCGCCACGCAGACACAACAAGTTAAATGTAAGGGAACCTGACCCCCCCCCCCCCCCAGGCGTTTGTTACTGAAGGAGCCACCTTGTGCAGCAGTAATGATGCAAAGGGAAAAAGTGCCTCTTTTCGTGATGCTCCTTGCACATGCTGAACCAAACACTTATGAAATGTGTCCCCACACAGCGTTAAACCGTCCGGTAGGTGGAACTTTCCTTTGTCGTGTGACGCAGCACAGCCATCATTTTTACCCCCTTGGCGCCGTGCGCCCCCTCCTCAGCGTTGTTTGAATCTGTCCCGGAGCCTGCGCTGTTAGGTTAGCCCTTGGCCATGCACACATGTTGCGCTGCCCGTCTTCTGACCTCATTTGGTGTCAGGCTGGCTGCGCCTGTGCGGGTGCGCTGGCCGAGATCCCGCCTCGCAGTGTCGTCTAATGTAATCCCACCGCGGGCCTGTGATCCGTGCCCGTGCGCAGTGCATATCCTCTCCTCTCACTCCCCTCCCTACGGCTTCTTCAGACTGTGCGATGTCAGCTGGTCCCTAATAGCATGCCACGGCCGTGACACCGCACAGTCTGAAAAAGCCGTAGGGAGGGGAGTGAGAGGAGAGGATATGCACTGCGCACGGGCACGGATCACAGGCCCGCGGTGGGATTACATTAGACGACACTGCGAGGCGGGATCTCGGCCAGCGCACCCGCACAGGCGCAGCCAGCCTGACACCAAATGAGGTCAGAAGACGGGCAGCGCAACATGTGTGCATGGCCAAGGGCTAACCTAACAGCGCAGGCTCCGGGACAGATTTAAACAACGCTGAGGAGGCGGCGCACGGCGCCAAGGGGGTAAAAATGATGGCTGTGCTGCGTCACACGACAAAGGAAAGTTCCACCTACCGGACGGTTTAACGCTGTGAGGAGACACATTTCATAAATGTTAGGTTCCGCATGTACAAGGACCATAATTAAAAGAGCTAAGTTTACCTTTTCCAGCATTAGTGCTGTACACAATGGCTCTTTCAGCTACAAACGCCTGGGGGGGGGGGGTTAAAGGTTTCCTTTCAACTTGCTCGAGTGCAGGCTTCGGCCTACACTCTGCTCCCCCTGCTCCTCCTGCTGACCCTGGGCTCTAACACCGCCAGTTTTTGCCCAGATGTGCTAGCTGCACAGAGAAAAACACCAGCCAATGTGTCAGTGGGGTTCAGCACCGCCAGCTGTTCCCCTGCTGTGTAGCCGGCAACGTGTCCTGCGACCGCCACGCAGACACAAGAACTGAAATTGAAGGGAACCTGTCCCCCCTCCCCCAGGTGTTTCTATGTTTTACAGCTACCTTGAACAGCAGTAATGCTGCATGTGTTCAAGGTGGCTCAGAAACGTATTCTCCTCGCACATGTGGAACTGAAAACACGTCTGAAATGTGTCCTCTGTGTGACCATTTAACCGTCCCGGTGGTGTGACTTTCCTTTGTAATGACACGCTGCAACCCCCTTGGTAGCGCTGCCCGTCTTCTGGCATCATTGTTTGGCTGGCTGCGCCTCTGCGGCCGCCCTGACCCACACAACGCCCCTCGGTGTCTTATTTATTGGGACTGCGAGGGTGTGATTGATGGGCAGGATCAGTGCATCAGTTCGCCTGTCCCTCCTCTCCTTCCGCCTTCTTCGGACTGTGCGGCTTCATGGCCGTGGCATGCGATAAGGGATCAGATGACGCCGCACAGTCTGAAGCGGGTGTAAGGACCCGAGTGTGAGAGGCGAACATATGTGCTGCGCCAGGCCCTGAATCCCAGCCCCGCAGTGTTTTAACAATGTTAAGACACTGCGGGGCTGGGATTCAGGGGCATCGCGAACCGCACCGGCTGACATTACATGATGCCAGAAGATGGGCAGCGCTAACGGCGCTAGGCCAGGGGATAACACGACAGCGCAGACTCCTGTACAGCAAATAACAACGCTCGGGAGGCTGCACCCAGCACCAAGGTGGGATTCTTGACACCTGTGCTGCGTCTCATTACAAAGGGAACTCTCGCCTCCATTACACAGTTTGACTGTATAAAGGGCTAAATGTTATACGTGTTCCATTCAGCGTGTGCAAGGAGAAAAATTACAAGAGCAACCTTTGACTTGCGCAGCACTGCTGCTGCATAAGCTGTGGCTCTTCTACTTTGTAACCCCTGAGGGGGGGTTAAAGGTGACTTTTGAAATCGGTTCAATTAGGCTTCGGCCTACACTCTGCTCCACCTGCAGAGCCCGGGCTCCAACAACGCTAGTTGCTGTCCGGAAGTGCTGGCTGCACAGAGCCAAACACCTCGCCAATGTGTCAGTGGGGTCCAGCACCGCCAGCTGTTCCCCTGCTGTGTAGCCGGCAACGTGTCCTGCAAAAGCCACGCAGACACAACACACCCAAAGCTGCCGCCTGTGCAGGCTTCGGCCTACACTCCCCTCCCCCTGCTCCTCCTCCTCCTGCTCCTCCTCCTGCTGCTGTCCCTGGGCTCTAACACACCGCCAGTTGGGGCCCAGATGTGCTAGCTGCACAGAGAAAAACACCAGCCAATGTGTCAGTGGGGTCCAGCACCGCCAGCTGTTCCCCTGCTGTGCAGCCGGCAACGTGTCCTGCAAAAGCCACGCAGACACAAGAACTGAAATTGAAGGGAACCTGTCCCCCCTCCCCCAGGCGTTTTTACGTTATCCAGCCACCTTGTACAGCGGTAATGCTGCATGTGTGCAAGGTGGCTCAGAAACGTATTCTCCTCGCACATGTGGAACTGAAAACACGTCTGAAATGTGTCCTCTGTGTGACCATTTAACCGTCCCGGTGGTGTGACTTTCCTTTGTAATGACACGCTGCAACCCCCTTGGTAGCGCTGCCCGTCTTCTGGCATCATTGTTTGGCTGGCTGCGCCTCTGCGGCCGCCCTGACCCACACAACGCCCCTCGGTGTCTTATTTATTGGGACTGCGAGGGTGTGATTGATGGGCAGGATCAGTGCATCAGTTCGCCTGTCCCTCCTCTCCTTCCGCCTTCTTCGGACTGTGCGGCTTCATGGCCGTGGCATGCGATAAGGGATCAGATGACGCCGCACAGTCTGAAGCGGGTGTAAGGACCCGAGTGTGAGAGGCGAACATATGTGCTGCGCCAGGCCCTGAATCCCAGCCCCGCAGTGTTTTAACAATGTTAAGACACTGCGGGGCTGGGATTCAGGGGCATCGCGAACCGCACCGGCCGACATTACATGATGCCAGAAGATGGGCAGCGCTAACGGCGCTAGGCCAGGGGATAACACGACAGCGCAGACTCCTGTACAGCAAATAACAACGCTCGGGAGGCTGCACCCAGCACCAAGGTGGGATTCTTGACACCTGTGCTGCGTCTCATTACAAAGGGAACTCTCGCCTCCATTACACAGTTTGACTGTATAAAGGGCTAAATGTTATACGTGTTCCATTCAGCGTGTGCAAGGAGAAAAATTACAAGAGCAACCTTTGACTTGCGCAGCACTGCTGCTGCATAAGCTGTGGCTCTTCTACTTTGTAACCCCTGAGGGGGGGTTAAAGGTGACTTTTGAAATCGGTTCAATTAGGCTTCGGCCTACACTCTGCTCCACCTGCAGAGCCCGGGCTCCAACAACGCTAGTTGCTGTCCGGAAGTGCTGGCTGCACAGAGCCAAACACCTCGCCAATGTGTCAGTGGGGTCCAGCACCGCCAGCTGTTCCCCTGCTGTGTAGCCGGCAACGTGTCCTGCAAAAGCCACGCAGACACAACACACCCAAAGCTGCCGCCTGTGCAGGCTTCGGCCTACACTCCCCTCCCCCTGCTCCTCCTCCTCCTGCTCCTCCTCCTGCTGCTGTCCCTGGGCTCTAACACACCGCCAGTTGGGGCCCAGATGTGCTAGCTGCACAGAGAAAAACACCAGCCAATGTGTCAGTGGGGTTCAGCACCGCCAGCTGTTCCCCTGCTGTGTAGCCGGCAACGTGTCCTGCGACCGCCACGCAGACACAAGAACTGAAATTGAAGGGAACCTGTCCCCCCTCCCCCAGGTGTTTCTATGTTTTACAGCTACCTTGAACAGCAGTAATGCTGCATGTGTTCAAGGTGGCTCAGAAACTTATTCTCCTCGCACATGTGGAACTGAAAACACGTCTGAAATGTGTCCTCTGTGTGACCATTTAACCGTCCCGGTGGTGTGACTTTCCTTTGTAATGACACGCTGCAACCCCCTTGGTAGCGCTGCCCGTCTTCTGGCATCATTGTTTGGCTGGCTGCGCCTCTGCGGCCGCCCTGACCCACACAACACCCCTCGGTGTCTTATTTATTGGGACTGCGAGGGTGTGATTGATGGGCAGGATCAGTGCATCAGTTCGCCTGTCCCTCCTCTCCTTCCGCCTTCTTCGGACTGTGCGGCTTCATGGCCGTGGCATGCGATAAGGGATCAGATGACGCCGCACAGTCTGAAGCGGGTGTAAGGACCCGAGTGTGAGAGGCGAACATATGTGCTGCGCCAGGCCCTGAATCCCAGCCCCGCAGTGTTTTAACAATGTTAAGACACTGCGGGGCTGGGATTCAGGGGCATCGCGAACCGCACCGGCCGACATTACATGATGCCAGAAGATGGGCAGCGCTAACGGCGCTAGGCCAGGGGATAACACGACAGCGCAGACTCCTGTACAGCAAATAACAACGCTCGGGAGGCTGCACCCAGCACCAAGGTGGGATTCTTGACACCTGTGCTGCGTCTCATTACAAAGGGAACTCTCGCCTCCATTACACAGTTTGACTGTATAAAGGGCTAAATGTTATACGTGTTCCATTCAGCGTGTGCAAGGAGAAAAATTACAAGAGCAACCTTTGACTTGCGCAGCACTGCTGCTGCATAAGCTGTGGCTCTTCTACTTTGTAACCCCTGAGGGGGGGTTAAAGGTGACTTTTGAAATCGGTTCAATTAGGCTTCGGCCTACACTCTGCTCCACCTGCAGAGCCCGGGCTCCAACAACGCTAGTTGCTGTCCGGAAGTGCTGGCTGCACAGAGCCAAACACCTCGCCAATGTGTCAGTGGGGTCCAGCACCGCCAGCTGTTCCCCTGCTGTGTAGCCGGCAACGTGTCCTGCAAAAGCCACGCAGACACAACACACCCAAAGCTGCCGCCTGTGCAGGCTTCGGCCTACACTCCCCTCCCCCTGCTCCTCCTCCTCCTGCTCCTCCTCCTGCTGCTGTCCCTGGGCTCTAACACACCGCCAGTTGGGGCCCAGATGTGCTAGCTGCACAGAGAAAAACACCAGCCAATGTGTCAGTGGGGTTCAGCACCGCCAGCTGTTCCCCTGCTGTGTAGCCGGCAACGTGTCCTGCGACCGCCACGCAGACACAAGAACTGAAATTGAAGGGAACCTGTCCCCCCTCCCCCAGGTGTTTCTATGTTTTACAGCTACCTTGAACAGCAGTAATGCTGCATGTGTTCAAGGTGGCTCAGAAACGTATTCTCCTCGCACATGTGGAACTGAAAACACGTCTGAAATGTGTCCTCTGTGTGACCATTTAACCGTCCCGGTGGTGTGACTTTCCTTTGTAATGACACGCTGCAACCCCCTTGGTAGCGCTGCCCGTCTTCTGGCATCATTGTTTGGCTGGCTGCGCCTCTGCGGCCGCCCTGACCCACACAACGCCCCTCGGTGTCTTATTTATTGGGACTGCGAGGGTGTGATTGATGGGCAGGATCAGTGCATCAGTTCGCCTGTCCCTCCTCTCCTTCCGCCTTCTTCGGACTGTGCGGCTTCATGGCCGTGGCATGCGATAAGGGATCAGATGACGCCGCACAGTCTGAAGCGGGTGTAAGGACCCGAGTGTGAGAGGCGAACATATGTGCTGCGCCAGGCCCTGAATCCCAGCCCCGCAGTGTTTTAACAATGTTAAGACACTGCGGGGCTGGGATTCAGGGGCATCGCGAACCGCACCGGCCGACATTACATGATGCCAGAAGATGGGCAGCGCTAACGGCGCTAGGCCAGGGGATAACACGACAGCGCAGACTCCTGTACAGCAAATAACAACGCTCGGGAGGCTGCACCCAGCACCAAGGTGGGATTCTTGACACCTGTGCTGCGTCTCATTACAAAGGGAACTCTCGCCTCCATTACACAGTTTGACTGTATAAAGGGCTAAATGTTATACGTGTTCCATTCAGCGTGTGCAAGGAGAAAAATTACAAGAGCAACCTTTGACTTGCGCAGCACTGCTGCTGCATAAGCTGTGGCTCTTCTACTTTGTAACCCCTGAGGGGGGGTTAAAGGTGACTTTTGAAATCGGTTCAATTAGGCTTCGGCCTACACTGTGCTCCACCTGCAGAGCCCGGGCTCCAACAACGCTAGTTGCTGTCCGGAAGTGCTGGCTGCACAGAGCCAAACACCTCGCCAATGTGTCAGTGGGGTCCAGCACCGCCAGCTGTTCCCCTGCTGTGTAGCCGGCAACGTGTCCTGCAAAAGCCACGCAGACACAACACACCCAAAGCTGCCGCCTGTGCAGGCTTCGGCCTACACTCCCCTCCCCCTGCTCCTCCTCCTCCTGCTCCTCCTCCTGCTGCTGTCCCTGGGCTCTAACACACCGCCAGTTGGGGCCCAGATGTGCTAGCTGCACAGAGAAAAACACCAGCCAATGTGTCAGTGGGGTCCAGCACCGCCAGCTGTTCCCCTGCTGTGCAGCCGGCAACGTGTCCTGCAAAAGCCACGCAGACACAAGAACTGAAATTGAAGGGAACCTGTCCCCCCTCCCCCAGGCGTTTTTACGTTATCCAGCCACCTTGTACAGCGGTAATGCTGCATGTGTGCAAGGTGGCTCAGAAACGTATTCTCCTCGCACATGTGGAACTGAAAACACGTCTGAAATGTGTCCTCTGTGTGACCATTTAACCGTCCCGGTGGTGTGACTTTCCTTTGTAATGACACGCTGCAACCCCCTTGGTAGCGCTGCCCGTCTTCTGGCATCATTGTTTGGCTGGCTGCGCCTCTGCGGCCGCCCTGACCCACACAACGCCCCTCGGTGTCTTATTTATTGGGACTGCGAGGGTGTGATTGATGGGCAGGATCAGTGCATCAGTTCGCCTGTCCCTCCTCTCCTTCCGCCTTCTTCGGACTGTGCGGCTTCATGGCCGTGGCATGCGATAAGGGATCAGATGACGCCGCACAGTCTGAAGCGGGTGTAAGGACCCGAGTGTGAGAGGCGAACATATGTGCTGCGCCAGGCCCTGAATCCCAGCCCCGCAGTGTTTTAACAATGTTAAGACACTGCGGGGCTGGGATTCAGGGGCATCGCGAACCGCACCGGCCGACATTACATGATGCCAGAAGATGGGCAGCGCTAACGGCGCTAGGCCAGGGGATAACACGACAGCGCAGACTCCTGTACAGCAAATAACAACGCTCGGGAGGCTGCACCCAGCACCAAGGTGGGATTCTTGACACCTGTGCTGCGTCTCATTACAAAGGGAACTCTCGCCTCCATTACACAGTTTGACTGTATAAAGGGCTAAATGTTATACGTGTTCCATTCAGCGTGTGCAAGGAGAAAAATTACAAGAGCAACCTTTGACTTGCGCAGCACTGCTGCTGCATAAGCTGTGGCTCTTCTACTTTGTAACCCCTGAGGGGGGGTTAAAGGTGACTTTTGAAATCGGTTCAATTAGGCTTCGGCCTACACTCTGCTCCACCTGCAGAGCCCGGGCTCCAACAACGCTAGTTGCTGTCCGGAAGTGCTGGCTGCACAGAGCCAAACACCTCACCAATGTGTCAGTGGGGTCCAGCACCGCCAGCTGTTCCCCTGCTGTGTAGCCGGCAACGTGTCCTGCAAAAGCCACGCAGACACAACACACCCAAAGCTGCCGCCTGTGCAGGCTTCGGCCTACACTCCCCTCCCCCTGCCCCTCCTCCTCCTGCTCCTCCTCCTGCTGCTGTCCCTGGGCTCTAACACACCGCCAGTTGGGGCCCAGATGTGCTAGCTGCACAGAGAAAAACACCAGCCAATGTGTCAGTGGGGTTCAGCACCGCCAGCTGTTCCCCTGCTGTGTAGCCGGCAACGTGTCCTGCGACCGCCACGCAGACACAAGAACTGAAATTGAAGGGAACCTGTCCCCCCTCCCCCAGGTGTTTCTATGTTTTACAGCTACCTTGAACAGCAGTAATGCTGCATGTGTTCAAGGTGGCTCAGAAACGTATTCTCCTCGCACATGTGGAACTGAAAACACGTCTGAAATGTGTCCTCTGTGTGACCATTTAACCGTCCCGGTGGTGTGACTTTCCTTTGTAATGACACGCTGCAACCCCCTTGGTAGCGCTGCCCGTCTTCTGGCATCATTGTTTGGCTGGCTGCGCCTCTGCGGCCGCCCTGACCCACACAACGCCCCTCGGTGTCTTATTTATTGGGACTGCGAGGGTGTGATTGATGGGCAGGATCAGTGCATCAGTTCGCCTGTCCCTCCTCTCCTTCCGCCTTCTTCGGACTGTGCGGCTTCATGGCCGTGGCATGCGATAAGGGATCAGATGACGCCGCACAGTCTGAAGCGGGTGTAAGGACCCGAGTGTGAGAGGCGAACATATGTGCTGCGCCAGGCCCTGAATCCCAGCCCCGCAGTGTTTTAACAATGTTAAGACACTGCGGGGCTGGGATTCAGGGGCATCGCGAACCGCACCGGCCGACATTACATGATGCCAGAAGATGGGCAGCGCTAACGGCGCTAGGCCAGGGGATAACACGACAGCGCAGACTCCTGTACAGCAAATAACAATGCTCGGGAGGCTGCACCCAGCACCAAGGTGGGATTCTTGACACCTGTGCTGCGTCTCATTACAAAGGGAACTCTCGCCTCCATTACACAGTTTGACTGTATAAAGGGCTAAATGTTATACGTGTTCCATTCAGCGTGTGCAAGGAGAAAAATTACAAGAGCAACCTTTGACTTGCGCAGCACTGCTGCTGCATAAGCTGTGGCTCTTCTACTTTGTAACCCCTGAGGGGGGGTTAAAGGTGACTTTTGAAATCGGTTCAATTAGGCTTCGGCCTACACTGTGCTCCACCTGCAGAGCCCGGGCTCCAACAACGCTAGTTGCTGTCCGGAAGTGCTGGCTGCACAGAGCCAAACACCTCGCCAATGTGTCAGTGGGGTCCAGCACCGCCAGCTGTTCCCCTGCTGTGTAGCCGGCAACGTGTCCTGCAAAAGCCACGCAGACACAACACACCCAAAGCTGCCGCCTGTGCAGGCTTCGGCCTACACTCCCCTCCCCCTGCTCCTCCTCCTCCTGCTCCTCCTCCTGCTGCTGTCCCTGGGCTCTAACACACCGCCAGTTGGGGCCCAGATGTGCTAGCTGCACAGAGAAAAACACCAGCCAATGTGTCAGTGGGGTTCAGCACCGCCAGCTGTTCCCCTGCTGTGTAGCCGGCAACGTGTCCTGCGACCGCCACGCAGACACAAGAACTGAAATTGAAGGGAACCTGTCCCCCCTCCCCCAGGTGTTTCTATGTTTTACAGCTACCTTGAACAGCAGTAATGCTGCATGTGTTCAAGGTGGCTCAGAAACGTATTCTCCTCGCACATGTGGAACTGAAAACACGTCTGAAATGTGTCCTCTGTGTGACCATTTAACCGTCCCGGTGGTGTGACTTTCCTTTGTAATGACACGCTGCAACCCCCTTGGTAGCGCTGCCCGTCTTCTGGCATCATTGTTTGGCTGGCTGCGCCTCTGCGGCCGCCCTGACCCACACAACGCCCCTCGGTGTCTTATTTATTGGGACTGCGAGGGTGTGATTGATGGGCAGGATCAGTGCATCAGTTCGCCTGTCCCTCCTCTCCTTCCGCCTTCTTCGGACTGTGCGGCTTCATGGCCGTGGCATGCGATAAGGGATCAGATGACGCCGCACAGTCTGAAGCGGGTGTAAGGACCCGAGTGTGAGAGGCGAACATATGTGCTGCGCCAGGCCCTGAATCCCAGCCCCGCAGTGTTTTAACAATGTTAAGACACTGCGGGGCTGGGATTCAGGGGCATCGCGAACCGCACCGGCCGACATTACATGATGCCAGAAGATGGGCAGCGCTAACGGCGCTAGGCCAGGGGATAACACGACAGCGCAGACTCCTGTACAGCAAATAACAACGCTCGGGAGGCTGCACCCAGCACCAAGGTGGGATTCTTGACACCTGTGCTGCGTCTCATTACAAAGGGAACTCTCGCCTCCATTACACAGTTTGACTGTATAAAGGGCTAAATGTTATACGTGTTCCATTCAGCGTGTGCAAGGAGAAAAATTACAAGAGCAACCTTTGACTTGCGCAGCACTGCTGCTGCATAAGCTGTGGCTCTTCTACTTTGTAACCCCTGAGGGGGGGTTAAAGGTGACTTTTGAAATCGGTTCAATTAGGCTTCGGCCTACACTCTGCTCCACCTGCAGAGCCCGGGCTCCAACAACGCTAGTTGCTGTCCGGAAGTGCTGGCTGCACAGAGCCAAACACCTCGCCAATGTGTCAGTGGGGTCCAGCACCGCCAGCTGTTCCCCTGCTGTGTAGCCGGCAACGTGTCCTGCAAAAGCCACGCAGACACAACACACCCAAAGCTGCCGCCTGTGCAGGCTTCGGCCTACACTCCCCTCCCCCTGCTCCTCCTCCTCCTGCTCCTCCTCCTGCTGCTGTCCCTGGGCTCTAACACACCGCCAGTTGGGGCCCAGATGTGCTAGCTGCACAGAGAAAAACACCAGCCAATGTGTCAGTGGGGTCCAGCACCGCCAGCTGTTCCCCTGCTGTGCAGCCGGCAACGTGTCCTGCAAAAGCCACGCAGACACAAGAACTGAAATTGAAGGGAACCTGTCCCCCCTCCCCCAGGCGTTTTTACGTTATCCAGCCACCTTGTACAGCGGTAATGCTGCATGTGTGCAAGGTGGCTCAGAAACGTATTCTCGCACATGTGGAACTGAAAACACGTCTGAAATGTGTCCTCTGTGTGACCATTTAACCGTCCCGGTGGTGTGACTTTCCTTTGTAATGACACGCTGCAACCCCCTTGGTAGCGCTGCCCGTCTTCTGGCATCATTGTTTGGCTGGCTGCGCCTCTGCGGCCGCCCTGACCCACACAACGCCCCTCGGTGTCTTATTTATTGGGACTGCGAGGGTGTGATTGATGGGCAGGATCAGTGCATCAGTTCGCCTGTCCCTCCTCTCCTTCCGCCTTCTTCGGACTGTGCGGCTTCATGGCCGTGGCATGCGATAAGGGATCAGATGACGCCGCACAGTCTGAAGCGGGTGTAAGGACCCGAGTGTGAGAGGCGAACATATGTGCTGCGCCAGGCCCTGAATCCCAGCCCCGCAGTGTTTTAACAATGTTAAGACACTGCGGGGCTGGGATTCAGGGGCATCGCGAACCGCACCGGCCGACATTACATGATGCCAGAAGATGGGCAGCGCTAACGGCGCTAGGCCAGGGGATAACACGACAGCGCAGACTCCTGTACAGCAAATAACAACGCTCGGGAGGCTGCACCCAGCACCAAGGTGGGATTCTTGACACCTGTGCTGCGTCTCATTACAAAGGGAACTCTCGCCTCCATTACACAGTTTGACTGTATAAAGGGCTAAATGTTATACGTGTTCCATTCAGCGTGTGCAAGGAGAAAAATTACAAGAGCAACCTTTGACTTGCGCAGCACTGCTGCTGCATAAGCTGTGGCTCTTCTACTTTGTAACCCCTGAGGGGGGGTTAAAGGTGACTTTTGAAATCGGTTCAATTAGGCTTCGGCCTACACTCTGCTCCACCTGCAGAGCCCGGGCTCCAACAACGCTAGTTGCTGTCCGGAAGTGCTGGCTGCACAGAGCCAAACACCTCGCCAATGTGTCAGTGGGGTCCAGCACCGCCAGCTGTTCCCCTGCTGTGTAGCCGGCAACGTGTCCTGCAAAAGCCACGCAGACACAACACACCCAAAGCTGCCGCCTGTGCAGGCTTCGGCCTACACTCCCCTCCCCCTGCTCCTCCTCCTGCTGTCCCTGGGCTCTAACACACCGCCAGTTGGGGCCCTAGGAAGACAAGCTTGAATAGGTCCCCATCCTGGTTCCAGTACCGTCAGCTGGTTCCGGGCAGAGCCTTTGGCTTAGGTGCCTCCCTCTGGGTATCCGAGTTCCACCAACGTCAGGTGGTCCTTGGTAGTGCTTTCAGGCACGGGTACCTCCTGCTTAGTAACCGGGTTCCAGTAACGTCAGCTGGTCCTCGGTAGTTCCATTGGCTCTTGGACCTTCGGCTACCCATCCGGGTTCCAGTACCGTCAGCTGGTTCTCGGCAGTGTCTTTTGCTCTTGTACCTTCTGCTCCCCATCCTGGTTCCAGTACCGTCAGCTGGTTCCGGGCAGAGCCTTTGGCTTAGGTGCCTCCCTCTGGGTATCCGAGTTCCACCAACGTCAGGTGGTCCTTGGTAGTGCTTTCAGGCACGGGTACCTCCTGCTTAGTAACCGGGTTCCAGTAACGTCAGCTGGTCCTCGGTAGTTCCATTGGCTCTTGGACCTTCGGGTAGCCATCCGAGTTCCAGTTCCATCAGCTGTTTCTCGGCATTTTCTCAGCCTTCTTGTACCTTCTGCTACATTTCCAAGTTCAAGACCCGAAAGACGATGACCCGGAAGACCACCCCTAAGATGATGACGACACCAGAGACGACAACCACCGAGATGACGACGACCCTGGAGACGATGACCCTGAAGACGACCCCGATGACGACGACCCCGATGACGACGACCCCGATGACGACGACCCTGGAGATGACGACCCTGGAGATGACGACGACAACCTGGAAGACCGAGAAGCAGAAGAACAAGAGGCTGCAGAACAAAGAGCAGAAGAACATTAAGCATAAGACTAAATATCAGAGCAAAAGATATTATCTAAATTATAAGCAGAAGAAGACTAAGCAGTGTATGGGGGTGAGTCCGTTCCTCCTCGTGGTGCCCCTGGATAAAGCCTGATGCTGCAGGCCAAACTGAACGCGGACAAATGTAACTGTTTTGTGACAGGCAGAACGGAAGGTGTAATCTTCAAACTTTTATAGATAACAACTACGGGAATGCCTGTCACAAATAAGAATATGATGAAGAAGTTGAATATAAAAAAGATAATAGTTAAATAAAAAGAATATGAACAATGTAAAAAAAAAAATATATATATACGTAGAAAAGAAGAAGATGAATAAGGTGAAGAAGTTGATGTCACAGAAGCTGATGATGAGGATAATGAAGAAGAAAGTGTGGGAGAAGTAAAAAATAGGGTGAAGGGCGTGGAAGTAGTGAAACATCAATATCTGACAAAATAAATAAAAAATTAACATAGTCAAATTCTTTCTAACGCCGAACGTCATAAAAAAATTAAAAATACTGCTATTCTATTTGATTGGGATAAACCCCTGTGCCTTTAATGTCTCCGCCACCTCCCCCAATACATCCTACATTATTCTTAGTTGTTTTCCTTCATGTAGAATGAACCTACAAGGAAAGAAAGGGTTTATTTTAATTCCGATATTTTCGTCCCATTGACTTGCATTGGGATCGGGTATCGGTATCGGATTGGATTCCGATACTGTGACGGTATCGGCCGATACTTTCCGATACCGATACTTTCCGATATCGGAAAGTATCGCTCAACACTAATTATGACATTGTTACAGTATTGTGACAATCATCAATTTATGCAGGCATCAGATGATAGAGTAATTTTGTGGCCAGATCCAGCTTATCTTCCCAAGGTGGCCTCAAAGTTTCATAGAAGTCAGGAGGTAGTTCTTCCCTCTTTCTGTAAAAAACCAAAGACTGCAGAGGAACGCAAACATCGCATACTAGACCAGGGGCAGACTCTGACAGCTTGGGGCCCCTGTGCAAGAAATG
Source organism: Ranitomeya variabilis (assembly GCF_051348905.1). Classification (NCBI taxonomy): domain Eukaryota; kingdom Metazoa; phylum Chordata; class Amphibia; order Anura; family Dendrobatidae; genus Ranitomeya; species Ranitomeya variabilis. The sequence continues at coordinate 67,689 of NC_135236.1, read as the reverse complement.
TACCTGGGCCCCTCAACTTCTATGGCAACAAAGCTACAATATATATATACAGCATATATATATATATATATATATATATATATATATATATATATATGTATATATATATAGTATAGCCATACACATTCATGTATATAAAGTATATTACATAGTCTCCTTTATTATGTATATTGCCGTCCCTTATTATACGGTGCCCTCTCTTTTTATGTACAGCACCGTCCCTTACATATTGGATTATATAGAGCCCTGTTTTTGTTACATACCGTCCTGTCTTGTTAGCTGTATAATGCAATGATGGCAGAGCATGGGAAAGCTTCTTTTCTAATGGATGAACTGATGGACTGGTCGTCTGGTTACCGGTTCCTCCATCAGCAGTCATTTTATATCTAAAAAGAGAGGGGACTATGTAATAAAAGAGAGCGCTGTGTATAACAAAAATAACAAGATACACTATGTAAGAGACAGCACTGTACATAACATCAGAAAAAGCTATATAATAAGGGACAGCATCATAAAAAGTGACTACACTATATACTGAGGGATGGCACTATACATAATAACCGAGTACACTATATACTAAGGGACTGTGCTATACATAAATGAGTACACTATATACTAACGGGCTGGGTTAGACATAATAAGCGATAATAACATCTTGCTCCACCTCCCCTGTTCCTAAATTCATTATAAATCCCCCTTCCTCCCATCCCAATCTCCCACACCCATCATTGTCCTCCTCCTCCCGCATCCCATTATTGTCTTCTCCCCCACCACCCCCATCATTGCCCTCTTCACCACCTCCATCATTGCTTTCTCCCCCACCACCCCATCATTGCCCATTCCACCACCCCCATCATTGCCCATTCCACCAGCTCCATCATTTTCTCCTCCCCACCACCCCCATTACTGCCATTTCCACCATCATTGTCCTTTCCACTACCACCCTCATCATTGCTAATTACACCACGTCCATCATTTCCTCCTCCTCCACCATCCCCATTATTGCCCTTTCCACCACGACCATCATTGTCGTTTCCACCACCACCATCATTGCCTTTTCCCCACCATCTGTGAAATACTGTATATGCAAAAAGGACATTCTGTTAAAGGGATCCTGATGTCAAATGCATGCGGCCCAGGGGCAGCATGAGTCAGACACTGCACGATTTCAACCTGTAAGCTATAGCTTGAAATGCTGCAATATTTCAGAGTAAAAATGCTTTAAAAAGCCAATCAGAAACTACTTTCCTTGGCTGATTGGTCTGATGTGCTCCCTGGCCGGCTATTCCCAGCGCCGATCACTTTAACTGACAGTTTTCTCCCTATGATTTCTCTATAGGAAGAGATTTGTTTTTAACTTGCACGGGGGCAGGGCCGGTGTTTGGCACAGGCAGACCAGGCAGACGCCTGGGGCTCCCACCTAGAAAGGGGGCCCCCTGCTTCTGTAGCCCCTGTATGAAGTGCCCAGAGGGTGTACAGCAGTGAATAATGCTGTGCATTGCTCTCTTGTTCTGTAATGTCTCTCCCAAACCCCGTTGAGATCCCCTCAGCGCTGTGATTAACTTATGTGGTCCAGGAGCTCTGTGCTGTTTGCTGTAGGATCAGGTTTCACATACAACAGGGATCAGCATAGGCTCTGATCACAGTCACTAAATCACTGCTTGTAATCTGACAGGGCGACCTGCTGTCACTACTGTCTGGATGTCACAAGACAGGAATATTGTCTGCTGAATTAGGGCATTTATTATATAGAAATAAATGAATTCCCACGTGAAACAATAAGGGTTAACTATACACATATAGTACAGGTGTGCATAGGAATCAGCGTTTTTGGTGAATTTTTTTTTTGCAGCCAAAGCCTGCTCTCTTGGCAGTAAAAACACTGCTTTCAAAGCACCCTTTTTTTAGGGTATGTGCAGAGGATCCGGAAATGGCAGCCCTTTGGATGCAGTGGACTTGTGCGGTGTCCAAAGTGCTGCCATCTTTTGAACACAGGTGATTCCACATGTGTGCATTGATCTGTGCGGAATCCCTGCATCCTATACATTGCAGGGGTGAGATTTCTCTTGTTTAGACTCGCGTCTACGCCATATAAATTGACATGCTGCAGCCTGGACAGACGCGCCCCATGTCCGTCTCTGCGGGTGAGGAGCAGGTGTCAGTGCACGCATAGTAGAGATGGAATTTCTTGAAATCCCATCCACTATTCTGTAACATCTGGCTGCTGCAGGTTGGACGCTGTACAAGTACACAGCAGCCGACCCGCAGTATTTACTGACTCTGTGCACATACCTTTAGAGCTTTTGCTGTTTGTTTTTACAGTATGCATTTTGTCTACAGTACATGTTTAATAAAGTTAGTGCTATTCACAAAAAACGCAGCGAAAAAGAACATTGCAACATTTGCAGCATTTTTAAAAAATTTTCATTGCTTCCTACGGGTGAAAAGAATTGCTGAAAGAAGTGACATGCTGCAGATTTAAAAACGCTACAATTGTGAAATTCAGTCAGGGGAAAATAAAAGGATGTGCAGGAGATTCCTGAAAATCTCCGTTTTTGCTTGTGCTGTAAAATGCTGTAAACTTCTTATTTGCAGAAGAAAGAGCTGGAAAAATTCTGCATATGAACATGGCGAAAAGCTGCTTTTCAAAGCACCAGCAAAACATGAGATTTCCAAAATCTCCTGCAGGCGTCGTTTGTTTTTTTTCTGACTGGATTCCAGAACTGTAGCGCTTTTTAAATCTGCAGCGTGTCACTTCTTTCAGTGTGTTTTCACCTGTAGAAAGCAATGAAAGAATAAAAAAGCTGCAGATATTGCAACGGCATTTTTCACTGCAATTTTTTAAGTGGTTTTGGTGAATTAAACTATTAGGTCTTGTTCACGTGTTCAGTATTTCACATCAGTATTTGTAATGCAGAAACAGCAGTGGAACAATGAGGCTATGTACACACGTTGCGGAATCTGCTGGGGATTTTTCCACGCAGATTCCTAAAAACTTGCAGGTAAAACGCCCTGCGTTTTACATGCAGACTTACCGTGGATTTATCACAGAATTACCGCGGTTTTTGTGCGGTTTTCAACAGCGTTTTTACCCCTGCGGATTCCTATTATGGAGCAGGTGTAAAACGCTGCGGAATCCGCACAAAGAATTGACATGCTGCAGAAAATAAAACGCAGCATGTGCACTGCGGATTTTGTTTTCCATACGTTTACATGGTACTGTACAACGCATGGAAAACTGCTGCAGATCCACAGCAAAATCCGCAACGTGCTCACATAGCCTGAGAAACATGTCACTACTTCTGTATTTCTCACCCTCCTGGTTTTGGCTTACATATGCTGATTTGAAATACTGACCAAACACTCAACGTGTGAATGTGGCCTTAAACATACTGTAGACAAAACAAACATCCTCACTCCAAAAAAAAGCTGAAAAAAGTGTGAAGAACACCACAAAACAAGCTGAAAAACAGGTGTTTTGAACGCAACATTTTTACTGCTAATAGAAAAGGTTTTGGCTACTGAAAAAAAATGCTGCATGTGAACATAGTCTTACTCTGAAACGCTACGTCTATCTGTGGTGTTACATAGGACTGCATGTGATATATACTAAATGTTCTGTACTCAGAGAGTTATCACTGCTATCTCTGGTGTTACATAGGACTGCAGGTGACATCTACTACATTATCTGTTCTCAGAGTTAGCACTGTTTTATCTGAAGAGTTAAAACAAAATTAATAGGGGGTTGGGGGAAACTCTTTGTCTTGGGCCCCCAATCTTTTCTGACCCTAGCAATGCCCCTGCATACAGCTAATAGTGGCAGACCTGTTGGCCGATATAAGGCCCCTAAATATGGGGGCCACAGTGCAATGTTATCATTTGGGGCCCCACTTTAAATTTTTGCCTAGGGCCCCTCTTTATCTAAAACCGGCCCTGCACAGGGGAGCAGAGAGGCCAGACATTGACTGCCTCGGACTATTCACGTAGTTCACAGCTGGCTTTTTGGACTATGTTTACTCTTAAAAGCTGCAGCATTGCAGAGTAATAAATACTTGGCTGCAATCGCTCAGCCAGTGTTTGATTCCTGCCATTCATGGTTTGTACAGGATGAATCTGATTACAACATTTCTTTATCATATGTTTTATTAATGATATAGGTATGTCCACTAGTACATTGGATGAGATGATGCATTGACCTTATTTCAGTTTTTATATAAAGTGGGGTGTCAGGTTATATGTAATAAAATGTGAATAAATCTCCAAGATCCTATCCCAATAAGAAGTAGGTGAAATATATATATATTAGCAAATACCTCCAACTGGAAATAAAGTATAGTTCTTCTGATTTGCTACATTGTTTACCCCATGTGCAGGGCATTGCAGTAGCTTAGATATTTATGGTTACAATTACTCATATAATAACTAGTGATGGACGAGCACTAAAATGCTCAGGTGCTCATTGCTCGGGTCGAGCAGATTGGAATACTAGGGTACTCGGCCAGAACAACGAGCCCAATGTAAGTCTATGGGAGACCCGAGTATTTTTACCGCGATCCCCCCGAGACTTAACTCTATAGCGCCACCGGTTGGAAGTAGCTATCCTACAAGTCACAATCAACCCTTTAACGAGTCGTGCAATATGACTTAGGATAAAAGCCAAATCAGTATCTCAATTCGCAGACACGGCGTTTCAGGCTTTTGTTCCTCGTCAGTGCGAAGCATGAGAACTGATTTGGCTAGGTGGGAGGCTATGGACTGGGGTCTAAGAGGTAACGTTTCTCCTTATGGAGAGTGACACACCAGCTGGCTTGTCAAGGTAAGGAGGCTTATTCGCCGTGCAATGCTCCTCTGGGAAATTAAATATGCAAATTGCCTCTTCTGAGAAAAAGAGGACTTAACTTTATAGCGCCACAGGTTGGAACTAGCGATCCTACAAGTCACAATCAACCCTTTAACGACTCGTGCAATAAGACTTAGGATAAAAGCCAAATCAGTATCTCAATTCGCAGACACGGTGTTTCAGGCTTTTGGCCCTCGTCAGTGCAAAGCATGAGACGTGATTTGACTAGGTGAGAGGCTCTGAACTGGAGTCTAAGGGGTAACATTTCTCCTTATGGAGAGTGACATACCAGCTGGCTTGTCAAGGTAAGGAGGCTTATTCGCCGTGCAATGCTCCTCTGGGAAATGAAATATGCAAACTGCCTCTTCTGAGAAAATGAGGACTTAACTCTATAGCGCCACCGGTTGGAAGTAGCGATCCTACAACACACAATCAACCCTTTAACGAGTCGTGCAATATGACTTAGGATAAAAGCCAAATCAGTATCTCAATTCGCAGACACGGTGTTTCGGGCTGTTGGCACTCATCAGTGCAAAGCATGAGAACTGATTTGGCTAGGTTAGAGGCTCTGGACTGGGGTCTAAGGGGTAACGTTTCTCCTTATGGAGAGTGACATACCAGCTGGCTTGTCAAGGTAAGGAGGCTTATTCGTCGTGCAATGCTCTTCTGGGAAATTAAATATGCAAATTGCCTCTTCAGAGAAAAAGAGGACTTAACTCTATAGCGCCACCTGTTGGAAGTAGCGATCCTACAAGTCACAATCAACCCTTTAACGAGTTGTGCAATATGACAGGATAAAAGCCAAATCAGTATCTCAATTCGCAGACTCGGTGTTTCGGGCTTTTGACCCTCGTCAGTGCGAAGCATGAGAACTGATTTGGCTAGGTGAGAGGCTCTGGACTGGGGTCTAAGGGATAATGTTTCTCCTTATGGAGAGTGACATACCAGCTGGCTTGTCAAGGTAAGGAGGCTTATTCGCCGTGCAATGCTCTTCTGGGAAATTAAATATGCAAATTGCCTCTTTTGAGAAGAAGAGGACTTAACATTATAGCGCCACCGGTTGGAAGTAGCAATCCTACAAGTCACAATCTACCCTTTAACGAGTTGTGCAATATGACTTAGGATAAAAGCCAAATCAGTATCTCAATTCGCAGACACGGTGTTTCGGGCTGTTGGCCCTCGTCATTGCGAAGCATGAGAACTGATTTGGCTAGGTGAGAGGCTCTGGACTGGGGTCTAAGGGGTAACGTTTCTCCTTATGGAGAGTGACATACCAGCTGGCTTGTCAAGGTAAGGAGGCTTATTCGCCGTGCAATGCTCTTCTGAGAAAAAGAGGACTTAACTCTATAGCGCCACCGGTTGGAAGTAGCGATCCTACAAGTCACAATCAACCCTTTAACGAGTCATGCAATATGACTTAGGATAAAAGCCAAATCAGTATCTCAATTCGCAGACACGGTGTCTCGTGCTTTTAGCCCTCGTCAGTGCGAAGCATGAGAACTGATCTGGCTTGGTGAGAGGCTCTGGACTGGGGTCTAAGGGGTAACGTTTCTCCTTATGGAGAGTGACATACCAGCTGGCTTGTCAAGGTAAGGAGGCTTATTTGCCGTGCAATGCTCCTCTGGGAAATTAAATATGCAAACTGCCTCTTCTGAGAAAAAGAGGACTTAACTCTATAGCGCCACAGGTTGGAAGTAGCGATCCTACATGTCACAATCAACGCTTTAACGAGTTGTGCAATATGACTTAGGATAAAAGCCAAATCAGTATCTCAATTCGCAGACACGGTGTTTTTGACAGTTAAGTCACGATCAAATTTATTTATGTCCTTTAATGTGGAGAAAACATCCAAATCTTTATTAGTCGGTGCAAAATTCAAGCTACAAGATAACAATTTGATGTCGGTGTCAGAGAAAACAGTCCATAATAAATTGAGGACATCTATTGAGGTGTTCTGTTCTGGCTCCTGAGGCGATTCTGAAAAATAATGGGAGCGTTTGGAGTGTTTTTTCCCACTCCTCCTGGAGCGTTTCTTGATCCGTTTTTCGGAAAGCCTGATTTGAATTTTTTTTGCGATAATAACGTGATTGAGGTTTAAAGTTCTCATTATATGCAGGTAAGTCAATGTCCCGATTTGAAGGACCCACCGATGTATCAGACGACTCAACATCAGAAGAAGAAAACGTAACTTGACTTCGACGTGTGAATGAAGGTTCACGATTACGTCTTTTAAGAATAGATCTGGGTGTGGTTGGTTGTCTCTCCCACCTGCCCCATTCATAGACTTGGTCATTAGTATAATCAAATACGTCTCTATTGAATTTTCTTTTCTTTACCAGGATAATAGATTCTTCTAAAGATTGTAACTTTACTTTGAGATTTTTCTGAAAATCCTCATATTCATGATTAGTGACCATCGACTTATATGATATCAATTCTTTGTCCAAGTCAGGTTTTAGTTTCAGTAACTCCTCAGTCTCATGTTTAACAATAAGTTGAATCAACTGTGTGGAACAAGTAGATAATATTGAGTTCCAATCTTTTACAAAGTCATCATTGTAGATGGTGGTTGGAATTTTTTAATTCTCAATCCTCTAGGGATAATATTTTGTGCCAAGTAATGCATTAGAGTAGTCTTGTCCAGAACCGGCTGCCTGGGAACCCATGAGCCTGATACCTGACCCCAGGGCTAAAGGGCAAAGCTCTGGAGGCATTTGCTTCTCTCTCGCCAGACCAAGATGAAGACTATGAGGTCATCAAGCAGGCCCTGATAACAAAGTACCAGCTTACACCTGAGGTTTACTGTAGAAAGTTCTGGAACCTCCAACGTGGCCCACACGACAGTGTCAGGGAATCCCACCGTGCTGCCACCAATATGTCACAGTTTACAGGGAAGATACCTTTATCATCTCCACCACTCACACCAATTTGTCACGAACTGAGGTTGTTTTCGTTGCCCCTGGTTCCTTCTGAAGGGAATTTATCTATATCCCACTTCTGGTTTGGAACTTGCAGCTCTCTGGCGTCCCCTTACCCTCAGGTCAGTCAGGGTATTCCACCTAGGGTAATTAGTCGCCAGAAAGGCTGCCTGCTATGTACTGGCTATTGGGCACGCTGCAGCAAGGGTGATATAGCTACTCCCACACAGGCGAGAACAATAATTATCAACGTCGCTGGTTGCTGCAAAGACACCCAATCGCAAAGGACAAAGTATGCTGCCACCAGCTCTGATTCTCTTAATTGTTAATGGGTGCAGAGCCAACCCAAATCATTAGCGTAATTCACTCCAGAGGATGCGACAGTTCATTTAGAACATGGAGACACAAGCTAGTGATTTTATATTTTACTCCAAAAAAAGGTAGGCAGTGTTTACAAAGTATAAAAAGAAATTATAAAGGAGACAATATCATATGTACAATACAAATTACAAATAAAATGGGATTAAAATTGAAAAGAACACTTACAAGTCGTTATGTTATTGTATCATATTGACTGACCGTGTGCTGGGGGGATTTCTTGAGAAAAGAACACTTATTAGTCTGATGACGACTTGCTTGAAGGGTTGTCTTCTCCAACGTAGGTGCCGAGAAACCGGCACTTGTCGTCCCTCTGTTGTCCGTGGGCTGAGTAGTCTCTAGGAGCCTGCTGCCTGTGGTTTCGGGAGTTAATGTGGTATGCACAGGCTCTGAGTCTTTAGCTTTTGCAGCACAGCCAGGAATCAGGGGCTCTGCACTGTTAAGTCTCTGTACCAGGAATCAGGGGCTCAGCACTGTTAAGTCTCTGTACCAGGAATCACAGTCTCTGTACTGATACCGCGGAGACCAGGGGGTCGAAGTCTCTGCACGGGCCAATGCCTCTACACAGGTCTCAAAGCGCCCCTCTCCAGTCACAGCAGAGTCCGCTTTCAAGTACTCACAAGATGCAGTCTTTCTGGGCAGTCTCCCTGTATTTGTCCTCAGACCGGGAGCTCTCTCTCTCCCGAAGCGCAGCTGCACCCTGCTCTGACCGCTGCTCACACTGCTCTGTCAATGGCGCCTGTGTCTTTCCCGCTCCCTGCCCACTTCCTTCCTGTCCCAGTCTCTAAGTCTGCCCCCTGGGGAACCTGCAGCACAGCTCAATGGTTCCACGCACAGAGCCAAGAAGGTAACTGCCCCCAGACTCTTCTGGTGTTTCACCTCCTTACATTCCCCCCCTCTTTCTGCTCGCCATTCCACGGGCGAGATTTTCAGGAGTTCCTGTTGGCAATCTTCCAGTCCTTGCACAATCTGCTGCCAGATGAACTCGTCCTGATTGCAGCAAACAGGGGGTACACCAGCTGTTGAATGTTCAGAGCATCTCAAATCAGCAGGGGCGGTGGTGTCAACTGCTGTGGGAGGAGTCAAGGCTTCCGCCGATACGTTGGTAGTTTCAGGCACCAGCCCTGTTCCTCGGTTCCCTGGGAGAGATTGGGAGTCTTCCTCGTCTTCCACATCTAGGTTTATCATTGGCGCAGCCGGTGGGGGCGCTGGAGCCAATTGGACTGATTCAGGATCTCGAGACAAACATGGACGCAACATATTCCTGTGCAATGTGCGGGTGGGAGTCCCCTCTTCCGTTTTGGGCTGGACCTCATAAACAGGACCCCCGTTGCCGATCGCCGCTTCACTCGGTACGGCATTTTCTCCCAGCGGTACTCTAGTTTGTTGTGTGAGTGCTTTTCCCTCACTAAGACTCTGTCTCCAGACCGCAGGGCTGTCCCCTTTTGAGGAGCTACCTGGGGATGCTCCAATTCTTGCAGCCGGTTCTGCACTAGACGTTGAATTGTCCGCAGCCGACGACGATGTTCTTGAACCCAGGAGTACACCCCCGTCCGTGGGTAGTCCTCCTCGGGTTCCAGCGCCAGCTCTGCCAGTCCCTTCCTGGGTCAGCCAAAGAACAGAGAGTAGGGGGTGAATCCGGTGGTGCTATAAAATAATATTGAAATATTGCCGGCAGCATCTATCTGTGCAGAGCCGGTGCTGGAAGATTCCATCACAAGATTCCGTGATGACATCACTGGTGATGCTTGGCCATTATGACATCATTGGTGATTCTCGGCCATGATGACATCACTGGTGATGCTCGGCCATTATGACATCACAGGTGATGCTCGGCCATTATGACATCACTGGTGATGTTCGGCCATTATGACATCACTGGTGGTGCTCAGCCATTATGACATCACAGGTGATTCTTGGCCATTATGACATCACAGATCACAGTCCCTACTTATAGAATGTGCGTAGGATTCCGGGTGCCATTGTTAGTTCTATAGTGACGGAGAGCATTTTCAGTTTCTCACTATGGCTGATTTACATCTGAACGGTTTTCAGGCAGGAGCACTGTTGGAGGTTCTTATCAATCGCCCTAACATTGCGCTTCTACCACCCGATGGCGTCCTCTGCTTCACTCACCGGCAGATGGTGGCGCTAGTAAAGGATTGCCTGAAAAAGTACTACCAAAAACAACTGACGTCAGAGTATCTGACGGATTTATGTCACAACATCAGGACATTACAACAGCAGGTAAGTGGTGGACGCTCCGCACACAACTTCTCTATACTCATAGATAGTGTTGAGCGATACCTTCCGATATGCAAAGGTATCGGTATCGGATTGGATCGGCCGATATCCAAAAAATATCGGATATTGCCGATACCGATACCCTATACCAATGCATATCAATGGGACACAAAAAATCGGAATGGTTCCCAGGGTCTGAAGGAGAGGAAACTCTCCTTCAGGCCCTGGGATCCATATTTATGTATAAAATAAAGAATAAAAATAAAAAATATTGATATATGCACCCCTCTGACGGCCCCGGCTCTCACCGGTCCAAGCGTCTGCCTCCGTTCCTAAGAATGCAGAGTGAAGGACCTTCGATGACGTCGCGGCTTGTGATTGGTCGCGTGACCGCTCATGTGACTGCTCACGCGACCAATCAGAAGCCGCGGCGTCATCGAAGGTCCTTCACTCCCTGCATTCTTAGGAATGGAGGCACCGCTAAGAGCCAGGGTCCGCCGGAGGGCTGAGTATATCAATATTTTTTATTTTTATTATTTATTTTTTACATGAATATGGATCCCAGGGCCTGAAGGAGAGTCTCCTCTCCTCCAGACCCTGGGAACCATACGCACCGCACACTTCCGATTCCGATTTCCGATATCGCAAAAATATCGGAACTCGGTATCGGAATTCCGATACAGCAAATATCGGCCGATACCCAATATTTGCAGTATCGGAATGCTCAACACTACTTATAGATAAAAATGGTGGGACAGTAGCTTCTTCTTTCCTCCAATATAAAACACGACGAGTCCCCAAATCCTGTATGGAGTCAGTGTATCTGCAGAGAGGAGCAGAATGCACATACAATGGCCGCCGTTCACCTCAGATTTTTCTTTTTTGTTTCTTTTCTTCTTTATAGGCTGAAAAAAAATCTCAATATGGAGATTTGTCTTTTGTTAAAGAACTGGCCGAAAAAATCCTGTGGGTACTAGAACTTCCGGCCCGCTCGTCAGAACGCCAGGTAAGCAGCGTCGGACTGGAGCACCTTGGGCCCACCAGAGAAAATAATTCTTGAGGCCCACTATGTAGCTACATAAAAATAAATACAAGACCACCAATTGTGGGGTAAAATACGCTAATATCATGGTATAATTTAAGGTAGCACACTTCTTAATTATGTAGCAGGGGTTGGGGTAGCCCCCTCATAGAATATAAAGTAGCTCCCTCATAAAATATAATGTAGCCCCCCTCATAGAACATAATCTAGCCCCCTCATAGAATATAAAGTAGCCCCCTCATAGAATATAATGTAGCCCCCCTCATAGAATGTAATGTAGCCCCCCTCATAGAATATAATGCAGCCCCCCACAGAATATAAAGTAACCCCCTCATAGAACATAATGTAGCCTCCTCATAGGATATAATGCGGCCTCCCTCATAGAATATAATGCAGCCACCCCACAGAATATAATGTAGCCCCCTCATAGAATATAATGCAACCCCATAGAATATAGTGTAGCACCTCATAGAATATAATGCAGCCCCCTCATATAGCATAATGCAGCCTCCCATATAATATAATGTAACACCCTCAGAGTATAGGGCAGCCCCTTCATAGGGTATAATGTAGCCCACTCATGGCATATAATGCAGCCCCCCCATAGGGTATAATACAGCACTTCCTCATAGGGTATAATGCAGCCCCCTTCATAGGGTTTAATGCATTCCTCCCTCATAGGGTATAACGCAGCCCCCCTCATAGGGTATAACACGGCCCCCTCATAGAGTATAATGCAGCCCCCCTCATAGGGTATAATGCAGCCCCCTCATAGGGTATAATGTAGCCCTCCCTCATAGGGTATAATGCAGCCCTCCCTCATAGGGTATAATGCAGCCCCCCTCATAGGGTATAATGCAGCACCCCCTCATAGGGTATAATGTAGCCCTCCCTCATAGGGTACAATGCAGCCCTCCCTCATAGGGTATAATGCAGCCCTCCCTCATAGGGTATAATGCAGCCTCCCTCATAGGGTGTAATGCAGCACCCCCTCATAGGGTATAATGCAGCCCTCCCTCATAGGGTATAATGCAGCCCTCCCTCATAGGGTATAATGCAGCCCCAAATGCAATATAATGTAGCCCCCAGAGAATATAATCCAGACCCACAGTCCTACAGTATTATGGCCACCAGGAATCACTCTCTGATGTATATACAGTATATAACTATATATATAATTGTCTAAGGGTTTTTCTGTCTGTCTGTCCTGGAAATCCCACGTCTCTGATTGGTCGAGGCCGCCGGGCGACGGGCACAGTATCGACGTAGAAATCCCACGTCTCTGGTTCAGGCCGCTAGGTAAGGGTCAGGGTCAGGGTCAGGGTTAGGGTCAGGGTCGGGGGGTCAGGGTCAGGGTCAGGGTCAGGGTTAGGGTCAGGGTTAGGGTCAGGGTTAGGGTTAGGGTCAGGGTCAGGGTTAGGGTTAGGGTTAGGGTTAGGGTTAGGGATATATCAGCAACCCTACGGATCTTTAGCAGACGTGTAGGTGCCACCCTTGGGGCCGACTCATCCCCCGTGGTGACGTATATCAGAGTACGGCAAAACACATCCGGTCAATTCCAATCACCTGTGCTGGCGTCTTTCACCTGGGCGGGTGACACGCGGAGGAAAAGCAGTTTGCCACCGTTCAAGACACAGAGAAACACAGCGCTTTAATCAACTATTACGGGACGCTCCGTTTGACTGCGGGAAACCCTTCGCCATGGAGCGGTGAGTAGAAGACATTCGTCGGCCACATAGAGACACATAAATGTACCTTGCAGCGGAGTTGTACTCAAGGTGACCGGTTTTATTGCTTGTGTCCCCGCAGGCATCCACGGACACCGCTTACATGCCCCGTGTGTCACAGGGCAACCAAATACATATCCACACATCTGAGACGGGTATGCCTGAGGTCCCACGGGGAGTCGGAGATAAAAACCGCCATCGCTTCGGCCAAGTGTCAACTCCGCTGTATCGCTAGCAAGGGGACAACGATCCAATTCAGTGAGCTCAAGCCCCTCCATTCGTTGGAAGAGACTGTTACCTTCTTAGAAGGTCGCGGCTTTTTAATAGCAAACAAGCCGAGGTTTGAGTCACAAAACGCGCCACTGACCTCTGAAGGGTCAGCTCAGGTACCAGCTGACAATCCGGAGCACCGCCCAGGCTCCATGCCCCTGGAAGAGCTAGATTCGGATGAGATGGACGTGCCTTTCCTTTTACGGCCGGTAGACAGTCCGGTGGGAGAACCGTGCTCCCCGCCCCTGGCAGAGCTAGGTTCGGATGAGATGGACGTGCCTTTCTTTTTACAGACGGTAGACAGTCCGGTGGGAGAACCGTGCCCTGAGCCTGACCACACGGGGAGCGTCGTGGATGGCAGCGATTTAAGTATTCAGAAAAGGGAATGGAAAGACAAAAACCGCAGGGCTACCAAGGCCGCCGGATTGTACAAGCGTCACTCATTGAATCACCCCATGTTAAAGGGGTTCCACTCGTACCTGACAGTTACCCGTGGGGTCCCAAACTGTCAACAGGAGGTATCAAACGTAGCACGGTTTCTATTTTTTGTGAACCCAAGATTTGTAACACTGGAGTACCTCGTAAAACCATCCAAGGTTAATAATTTTTTCGAGCAACTTGGAAAACTCCGTCTATCGAGCCAGACCTCCCTCAAAATGTTGAAGCACATACGGAGATTTACCATCTATCAGATGAGGGCCACCAAACTGAGACTGGAGAATCCGCAGCTTTATAAGGCCTGTGAAGTGTTCATGAATTTTACAACAGACCTCCAGAAAACATTGTACAAGGGAGCCTGCCGAGAGTCTGTCAGTAAAAGGTGCACCGTTCAAAAAAGCCAATCGTCCGCGGATTGTTACCGAACCTTGCATGTTGGTTAATTGGCTTCATTTTTCCCCACAGGTACGATATATTGATGAAGCCATCAAAGTCACCCAAGGACTGCCAGATGATACTGGAGGAGGCAAGGCCAACATTTCTAGCTAGCATCGAGGCTGTGACAGATGGCGGATCGGAAGTAGATCGCCGGGAAGTCGTACTGTACCTCCAAGCCCTTCTGATTCTAAAACATCTCCAAAGACCGGGTGTCATTCGTAACATGACGGTAAGTCGTCGCGCCCTGTGGGTCAGCGGTATTTGCTGAACCGGTTCAATATTTTTCCACCTTTTTTCACATCGTAGGTTTCAGAGTGGAATGAGAGGATCCATCACATGTACCACGGAAGGCGCAAGACAATTGTGGGTGTGAAGACTCACAAGTGTTCCACCTCTCAGGTAGCAACTTTCGTACTTTCGGAGGAAGAGGAATCGGTAAGCTTTTCTCAAAGCCAGGGAACCCAGGCAACCCCACTCGCCTTTTGGAGGGGTGCCCTCTGGCTTGAGATTAACATTTTTTTTTTCTTTTTCAGTGGTTCAAAGCATATGTGGAACATGTCAGGCCGGTCTTTACCGCTGGCCGAAAGATCATCACAAACTTTTTTGTGACGTGTACCGGGAAGGTCATAGAAAATCCATCTGTGGGACTCAGACGATACCATTCAAGGCAAGGTGGCCACCAGTCAAGTGACCCACAGCCGTACGTAGCAACCGGTACTAACGATATGCTTTTCTCCGCAGCTACAACCTCACAAACATCACCAGCCACCTCGTACGGCGGGTATGTGAGACATGGACTTTGTCACAATACACGGATTGTGAAAAGCGATTGTTTGCTCGGTACTTGGCACATACAAACGACGTGGCCGAGCGAATTTACCGGGAGAAGACCCTGACCGATATGTGCCATGCCCAAGAGCTGGTGTTCAACGCAGGAAATCGTGATGACGCTGAGATTCTGTCACCAGTGATGGCATCGACCAGTGAATTGGATAACGAGCTGGTAGACCTCACGGAAAGTGCACCCGAGTCACACGAGTCTGAGGGGCATGCAGGAAATCGTGATGACGCCGAGATTCTGTCCCCAGTAATGGCATCGACCAGTGAATTGGATAACGAGCCGGTAGACCTCACGGAAAGTGCTCCCGAGTCACCCGAGTCTACTGAGTCTACTGAGTCGTATAGTCTCGAGAATATTCGGCTCATCCCATTCAGGAGAACAAAGCCCATGTGAATCTGTCAATTTTGGTCTGTCATGAATAAAAATATTCAAATCTACGTTCATCTTTGCCTCTTTGACTCGGTCTAAAATCACTGACCTGTGATTTTTTTCCCTTAGAAAATTGCCCAAAATTTTCTAAGTGTCAAGGACTCTTCCAGAAAAGCTTCCCCAGGCTCCTGGAAGCGTCCTTGGTACACCTCCAATGTTCCACCACGGTCATCACAAAAAATGGACCTTTTGTTCAGGTCAAGCGATTTGAGGAAGGCACGGCAGCCCGTACGGTCCAGGGGTTGATCAGTCCCCTGGTACGTCCGTCCCCGTGCCCCGAAGGGGTTCCCCGCTTCTCGCCTGCAGCAGGCACGGCAGCCAGCAGCCCGTACGGTCCAGGGGTTGATCAGACCCCTGTACGTCCGGTCGTGGTCTCCGTGCCCCAGAGGGGTTCCCGCTTCTCGCCTGCGGCAGGCACGGCAGCCAGCAGCCCGTACGGTCCAGGGGTTGATCAGACCCCTGTACGTCCGGTCGTGGTCTCCGTGCCCCGGAGGGGTTCCCGCTTCCCCCCTGCAGCGTTAGAGGGGGGGATACGCATCGGAGGCAAATGACAAAAGCTTGTCTCGAGGGATGACTTTCAATAGATCGCAGCGGTTTCACGCCCTCTTGAACTCTCTCTTCAAAGTTCTTTTCAACTTTCCCTCACGGTACTTGTCCGCTATCGGTCTCGCGCCGGTATTTAGCCTTAGATGGAGTTTACCACCCGCTTTGGGCTGCATTCACAAACAACCCGACTCCGGGGAGACCGGGTCCCGCCGCGCCGGGGGCCGCTACCGGCCTACCACCGTCCGCGGGCTGGGGCCACTATTAGAAGGACTCGGGCCCCCGAGCGACGTCGGGGTGGTCCGGTCTCCCGTACGCCACATTTCCCGACGCCCGCCGGGCGGACGGGGATTCGGCGCTGGGCTCTTCCCTCTTCACTCGCCGTTACTGAGGGAATCCTGGTTAGTTTCTTTTCCTCCGCTTAGTAATATGCTTAAATTCAGCGGGTCGCCACGTCTGATCTGAGGTCTTTAGTCGAGTCCACGAGCTGCCCATCCACGACGCCCGTAGGAGGGGGAGGTCCGGCGCCCACCTTCGGTCTTCGCCCTCTCGTCGCCGGAGGCAGCCCTGTGTCTCCACAGACAGCCTCGCGGCACGCTCCTGGGGGGGGAGTGACGGAGGGTAAACCCCATCGGGTGGGCCCAGGGCGGGTGGGTCTGGCCTTGGGGGGACGTAAGGGAGAAAGGAGGGGAGGGCGTCGGGGCACGTAGCCTCGGGCCTCCCTCGATGTCACCCTTGCGACGGGACCCCAACCGCGCCACGGAGGCGATCGACGGAGGGGCGACACTCAGACAGGCATAGCCCCGGGAGCAACCCGGGGCCGCAAGGTGCGTTCGAAGTGTCGATGATCAATGTGTCCTGCAATTCACACTATTTCTCGAAGCTAGCTGCGTTCTTCATCGACGCGCGAGCCGAGTGATCCACCGTTAAGAGTCGCGCTTTCTGGGTCTGGGACGCTCGGAGGCGCCCCCTTTTTTCCCACTCTCGTGTCGGCCGGCCGCAAAAGACTGGGGTGCGTCAAAAGGGGTTTTCCATCTCGGCCCTGTTGCCCCGGGCGCTCGGCCTCCCACGTCCCTCCCTCCAGCGGGGAGGAGGACGAAGGAGGGCTCGAGGCTTCTCGACCTACCGCCCGGACCCGCGTACCCCGGGGAGGGGGGTGCGCAAGCGCACGGGAGAATGGTACCCGGGACGGCCTTTCGCGTGCGGGGGGCTTCTGTTTTTCCTCGGCAGGTGGCGGCAGGGCAAAATCGTCGGCGCGAGGCCGGGCGTCTTTCTCGGGTGACGGAGCGAGAGGGGCTCCCCGCGCCCTCCCGACGTCGCCCGCCCACCATCCTCACGTGCCCTCGACGCCCCCGCCCTGCAGAGCGCCCTGGCGAAGCGGAAGGAGACCCACCACCGCCCCCATCACGTTCGGTACCCTTCGGGGATTTGGCGGATGGCTGGCCTCAGCTTCCTGATCCTCGCCTCATCGGTATTTTTCACTCGCCCATTAATGATCCTTCCGCAGGTTCATCTAGGGAAACATTGGTGCGACTTTTGCTTCCTCTAGATAGTCAAACCTCTAGATAGTCAACGAACAGAGTGATCCACTATTAAGTGTCGCACTTTGTGGTTGTGGGGACGCTCGGAGGCACCCCCTTTTCACTCTCAGTTCGGCCGGCCGCAAAAGACTGGGATGCTTCGGAGGGTTGTTTTCAAATCTCGGCCCTGTTGCCCCGGGCGCTCGGCCTCCCCGCCCCTCCCTCCAGCGGGGAGGAGAACGAAGGAGGGCTCGAGGCTTCTCGACCTACCACCCAGACCCGCATACCCCGGGGAGGGGTACGTGAGCGCACAGGAGAATGGTACCCTGGACGGCCTTTCGCGTGCACGGGGGGCTTCTTGTTTTTCCTCGGCAGGCAGCGTCAGGGCAACAATCATCGGCGCGAGGCCGGGCGTCTTTTTCCTGGGCGACGGAGCGAGAGGGGCTCCCCGCACCCTCCCGACGTCGCCCGCCCGCTGTCCTCGCGTGCCCTCGACGCCCCCGCCCTGCAGAGCGCCCTGGCAAAGCGGAAGGAGAACCACTTACACGGCTTAATCTTTGAGACAAGCATATGCTACTGGCAGGATCAACCAGGTAGCTCCCCAACACAACCGCGTTGAGGCGAGGGAGCGGACCCGGAGGGGGAGAGAGGCCGGAGGAAGCCCCGCAGCGGGAAGGGCGACCAGAGGAAGGGAAATCCTCATTGTCGTCGTCGTCCGTGCCGGTAGGCGGCGTCCTGGGGGCGTAACCCACGGGGAAAGGGGAGCCTGAACGGCGAGTGCAGTGCCGCCGTGAGATCGTGCACGCTGTACAGTGCGAAGCCACCGATGCGGAGGGCGTCTGGAAAATACCCACCTTGCACGGAGAGGGCGAGGTGACTGGCCTTCGGGGGACGCCACGGCCGCCCTGCCTCGAGACCCACCGCTCCCGGGGCGACACACAGAGTCGCTGCTGGGGAGAGGGGCCAGGGCGCGGGGGGCCTTTGCGGCGCTGCCGTCTGGCTTAGGCCCGGCCTCCCGAACGGAGGGCATCTGTCGTGAAAGACCACCCCTTGCGCGGGAAGGGCGAGGTGACTGGCCTCCGGGGGACGCCACGGCCGCCCTGCCTCGTGACCCACCGCTCCCGGGGCGACACACAGAGTCGCTGCTGGGGAGAGGGGCCAGGGCGTGGGGGGCCTGTGCGGCGCCGCCGTCTGGCTTAGACCTGCCTCCACCGCGGGGGGCCCTCGACCCACCGGCGGACGGGCGCGAGGAGTGGGAGAGGGGGGCTGGCCATCGGGGTCCACCGCGGCTCCGGCGCAAGCCCCAGCGACACGGAGGTCGCGCGGGGCGTAGTCGGCCTGGCCGTGTCGGCGTCGCCCTCCGGCGTAGTCCCTTGTCCCGGGCTCTTGCCCGTAACCTCAAAGGTAACCGACCGAGCGGCATCTCCCCCCAAAGCCATGCCTCGACTGTTGAGAACAGAAGAAGCCCGGGGTGGCAATACGCCGGGTACTCCCTTCGCCAAAACTCGTGCCCCCCTTCGATTCGTCTTTCCTTCTCCATCCTCCCTTCTCGCTCCGGGGCGTCCGCTTGGTCTCTCTCTCGCTCTCCCTCTCGCTCTCGCGCTCCCTGCCGAGCCGCCTCGGAGGACAACGGACGAGGGGGGAAAGGCGTTCGGTCGCGGGGCACACCGCGCGGTGAGAACCCACTCGCCCGCCTCCCCACGGGTCTGTCATCCCCCCACTATCGTAGGGGCTCGGGAAAAGACTGGAAAATGCGGAGCTCGGCGGTGGCGTGGAAGAGCCACCCACCGCCGCCGCTCTCGCCGATGCCCACCGCGGAGGCCGCCCTTCGGACCCTGGGGTGCGGCGCGGGCCTCCGCAGACGAGCTGCGCATCTGGAAGTCAAAGGGCCGCCCTTGGAGAAGATCGTTGTGCTGCCCCGCGCGGGGAGCGATTCGGACGGCGGGCCCCCACGCCGAGGCGGGTGGGCGCCCCTCCGTTCGCCCGTGCGGGTCATCGGACCGCTGCCGTACCACGGTTCGGGTCAAACTCCCCACAGCTCGGCCGCCTCCGTCCGTAGACGGGAGGGCGACCGCCAGCGTGCGCGCCCAAGGATGAGTGCCTGAAACCCGGGGGGGTAACAGAGGAAGGAGACCGCCCGCTGTAAACCGACGCGGGCTCCAAAGCCCGGGCCGAGCGAGCGGCACCACCTCCCCACCCGGGAGCGCTGAGCCAGATCGATCGGAAGAAAGGGCAGGGGCTCGGGTGGAACCCCTGCCTCCGTCCTTCCCCTCGGGGGAGACGGGGAAGAAACGCGCCCCTGGAGTCCTGGAAGCGAGTGTCCGGCGCGCTCCGGGCGCCCTCGAGACGGAAGCCGGGTCGCGGTGCGATTCTCTCATAGGTCTCCCCGTTGGCGCGGAAGCGGGAGACATCCGACACAGAGAAACGCCGAGCCCGCTCCGAGGGGACAAAGTCAGAAGTAGCGATCCGCTCTCCCAGAGCCCTCCTGCGGACGAGGACTCTGGATCTGCCCCCCTTTCTGACGTCCGTCGCCCTCGGAGGACTGGAACCCACGTGGGGAGGGTCCGTTTGGGCTCAGGCGACCCAGGAAACGCGTCTCGGACTCGGGACGGACAACCGGCAAAAGTCCCCCTGGAGCCGCGGAAGCCTGGTCTCGGCGCGAGTGCGAACTTCCATGCAAAAGGGGGGTACTCGCCAAACCGCCTACCCGAGTCGAGGAACCACGAAAACAACGGATTTTGGTCGGGGCCGAGAGGTACGTCTCTCTCCTATATCCTGCAGCTGGTGTGCAAAACTGGGTATTTGCATGGTGAGACACCGACCCCCACTTTAAGGGAACAAAGTCAAAAAGTGTCCAACCTCCTGGAGCCGTGCGGCGGATCCGGCGACCAGAAATTTCCTCATTCCGGTTCTATTTTTTTTTTTTCGAATTTGCGAAATTTGGCGGCCAGGCGGCGTAGCTGGGACCTGGACTAGCTTGAAACACCCTGAACCGGTGAGCGGAATCGATTTCCCAAAGTTCTACGGCTCCCGGAAGCCAAAAACAGCTCGCCGGAAAATTTCAAAGTCCCAAGGACTCTTTCTTGAAAATCAATCCGGGGGCCATGGAAGTGTCCTCGGTACAGCCTCAGAGCTTTCCCCCGCCTGGAAGTCTGACAGCGGTCTGACGTTTTTCAAAGTTTTGAGCTCTCTGTTTGTTCTCAAATGTGGATTTTCTCAATATCGCACTAAGTCCCAAGGACTCTTCCAGAAAATCTTCCCCAGGCTCCTGGAAGCGTCATCGGTACGCCTCCAGCGGTTTCCCCCTCCTGGAAGTCTGACACACGCCTGAAATTTTCAAAGTATGAAAATATGCATTTTCATCCAAAAATTCAACTTTCCGCCCGCGCACCGCAAACTTCACCCCCACTTAGGTCACTGTCCTGGGGTGCCTCACAACATATTGACGCCCCCCTGGGGTGGAAGTAGGGGAAATGTGACATTTTTCACAAAATCGAGATTTTCTCAAAAATCGCACTGTTTTTTTTTTTTAAAGTATCAAGGACTCTTCCAGAAAATCTTCCCCAGGCTGCTGGAAGCGTCATCGGTACGCATCCAGCGGTTTCCCCTGCATGGAAGTCTGACACTCGCCTGAAATTTTTAGAGTATGAAAATACGCGTTTTCATCCAAAAATTCAACTTTCCGCCCGCGCCCCGCAAACTTCACCCGCATTCAGGTCACTGCCTTGGGGTACTTTACAACATATTGACGCCCCCCTGGGGTGGAAGTAGGGGAAATGTGACATTTTTCACAAAATCGAGATTTTCTCAAAAATCGCACTAAGTTTTTTTTTTTTTAAAGTATCAAGGACTCTTCCAGAAAATCTTCCCCAGGCTCCTGGAAGCGTCCTCGGTACGCCTCCAGCGGTTTCCCCCGCATGGAAGTATGACACTCGGCTGAAAATGTTAAAGTATGAAAATACGCATTTTCATCCAAGAATTCAACTTTCCGCCCGCGCCCCGCAAACTTTACCCGCATTCAGGTCACTGCCTTGGGGTACTTTACAACATATTGACGCCCCCCTGGGGTGGAAGTAGGGGAAATGTGACATTTTTCACAAAATCGAGATTTTCTCAAAAATCGCACTAAGTTTTTTTTTTTTTAAAGTATCAAGGACTCTTCCAGAAAATCTTCCCCAGGCTCCTGGAAGCGTCATCGGTACGCATCCAGCGGTTTCCCCTGCATGGAAGTCTGACACTCGCCTGAAATTTTTAGAGTATGAAAATACGCGTTTTCATCCAAAAATTCAACTTTCCGCCCGCGCCCCGCAAACTTCACCCCCAGATAGGTCACTGTCCTGGGGTGCCTCACAACATATTGACGCCCCCCTGGGGTGGAAGTAGGGGAAATGTGACATTTTTCACAAAATCGAGATTTTCTCAAAAATCGCAGTTTTTTTTTTTTTAAAGTATCAAGGACTCTTCCAGAAAATCTTCCCCAGGCTCCTGGAAGCGTCCTCGGTACGCCTCCAGCGGTTTCCCCCGCATGGAAGTATGACACTCGCCTGAAATTTTCAAAGTATGAAAATATGCATTTTCATCCAAAAATTCAACTTTCCGCCCGCGCCCCGCAAACTTCACCCCCACTTAGGTCACTGCCTTGGGGTGCTTTACAACATATTGACGCCCCCCTGGGGTGGAAGTAGGGGAAATGTGACATTAGGGTAGGGGTTAGGGTTAGGGTTAGGGTTAGGGTTAGGGTTAGGGGTAGGGGTAGGGGTAGGGGTTGGGGTTGGGGTTGGGGTTGGGGTTAGGGTTAGGGTTAGGGTTAGGGTTAGGGTTAGGGGAATCTGACGCCAATCCCGGTCTCCAAGTGTCTTGATGCGACCGAACGAACGTTTTCCTGGTTTCCAAGTGTCTTGCCGAGCTAATCCCGGTCTCCAAGTGTCTTGATGCGACCGAACGAACGTTTTCCTGGTTTCCAAGTGTCTTGCCGAGCTAATCCCGGTCTCCAAGTGTCTTGATGCGACCGAACGAACGTTTTCCTGGTTTCCAAGTGTCTTGCCGAGCTAATCCCGGTCTCCAAGTGTCTTGATGCGACCGAACGAACGTTTTCCTGGTTTCCAAGTGTCTTGCCGAGCTAATCCCGGTCTCCAAGTGTCTTGATGCGACCGAACGAACGTTTTCCTGGTTTCCAAGTGTCTTGCCGAGCTAATCCCGGTCTCCAAGTGTCTTGATGCGACCGAACAAAAACGTTTTCCTGGTTTCCAAGTGTCTTGCCGAGCTAATCCCGGTCTCCAAGTGTCTTGATGCGACCGAACGTGCTATCCCTCCCCTGTTCCCTACTCTTACCCTAACCCTTGGGGATTGCAGCCTAAACCTAACCCTTGCCTAAACCTAATCCCAGGAATTTGCGTTTTTTTCCCCTAAACCTAGTGTCTTGCCGAGCTAATCCCGGTCTCCAAGTGTCTTAATGACCCCTGGGGGGGGGGGGGGGGGGGTTAGAGAAGTGTCTTAAAAACGCCAAAAAACCAATAAAAACCCTGGGGGGGGGGGGGTTGGGGTTAAGGGTTAAGGGGTTAGGGCTCAGGGGTTAGGGGTTAGGGGTCAGGGGTCAAGGGTTAGGGTTAGGGTTAGGGTTAGGGTTAGGGGAATCTGACGCCAATCCCGGTCTCCAAGTGTCTTGATGCGACCGAACGAACGTTTTCCTGGTTTCCAAGTGTCTTGCCGAGCTAATCCCGGTCTCCAAGTGTCTTGATGCGACCGAACGAACGTTTTCCTGGTTTCCAAGTGTCTTGCCGAGCTAATCCCGGTCTCCAAGTGTCTTGATGCGACCGAACGAACGTTTTCCTGGTTTCCAAGTGTCTTGCCGAGCTAATCCCGGTCTCCAAGTGTCTTGATGCGACCGAACGAACGTTTTCCTGGTTTCCAAGTGTCTTGCCGAGCTAATCCCGGTCTCCAAGTGTCTTGATGCGACCGAACGAACGTTTTCCTGGTTTCCAAGTGTCTTGCCGAGCTAATCCCGGTCTCCAAGTGTCTTGATGCGACCGAACGTGCTATCCCTCCCCTGTTCCCTACTCTTACCCTAACCCTTGGGGATTGCAGCCTAAACCTAACCCTTGCCTAAACCTAATCCCAGGAATTTGCGTTTTTTCCCCCTAAACCTAGTGTCTTGCCGAGCTAATCCCGGTCTCCAAGTGTCTTAATGACCCCTGGGGGGGGGGGGGGGTTAGAGAAGTGTCTTAAAAACGCCAAAAAAACAATAAAAACCCTGGGGGGGGGGTTGGGGTTAAGGGTTAAGGGGTTAGGGGTCAGGGGTTAGGGGTTAGGGGTCAGGGGTCAAGGGTCAAGGGTTAGGGTTAGGGTTAGGGTTAGGGGAATCTGACGCCAATCCCGGTCTCCAAGTGTCTTGATGCGACCGAACGAACGTTTTCCTGGTTTCCAAGTGTCTTGCCGAGCTAATCCCGGTCTCCAAGTGTCTTGATGCGACCGAACGAACGTTTTCCTGGTTTCCAAGTGTCTTGCCGAGCTAATCCCGGTCTCCAAGTGTCTTGATGCGACCGAACGAACGTTTTCCTGGTTTCCAAGTGTCTTGCCGAGCTAATCCCGGTCTCCAAGTGTCTTGATGCGACCGAACGAACGTTTTCCTGGTTTCCAAGTGTCTTGCCGAGCTAATCCCGGTCTCCAAGTGTCTTGATGCGACCGAACGAACGTTTTCCTGGTTTCCAAGTGTCTTGCCGAGCTAATCCCGGTCTCCAAGTGTCTTGATGCGACCGAACGAACGTTTTCCTGGTTTCCAAGTGTCTTGCCGAGCTAATCCCGGTCTCCAAGTGTCTTGATGCGACCGAACGAACGTTTTCCTGGTTTCCAAGTGTCTTGCCGAGCTAATCCCGGTCTCCAAGTGTCTTAATGCGACCGAAAGAACGTTTTCCCGGTCTCCAAGTGTCTTAATGCGACCGAAAGAACGTTTTCCCGGTCTCCAAGTGTCTTAATGACCCCTGGGGGGGGGGGTTAGAGAAGTGTCTTAAAAACGCCAAAAAACCAATAAAAACCCTGGGGGGGGGGGGGGTTGGGGTTAAGGGTTAAGGGGTTAGGGGTCAGGGGTCAGGGGTCAAGGGTCAAGGGTTAGGGTTAGGGTTAGGGTTAGGGTTAGGGGAATCTGACGCCAATCCCGGTCTCCAAGTGTCTTAATGCGACCGAACGAACGTTTTTTCCTGGTTTCCAAGTGTCTTGCCGAGCTAAACCCGGTCTCCAAGTGTCTTAATGCGACCGAACGAACGTTTTTTCCTGGTTTCCAAGTGTCTTGCCGAGCTAAACCCGGTCTCCAAGTGTCTTAATGCGATCGAACGAACGTTTTTTCCTGGTTTCCAAGTGTCTTGCCGAGCTAAACCCGGTCTCCAAGTGTCTTAATGCGATCGAACGTGCTATCCCTCTCCTGTTCCCTACTCTTACCCTAACCCTTGGGGATTGCAGCCTAAACCTAACCCTTGCCTAAACCTAATCCCAGGAATTTGCGTTTTTTTCCCCTAAAACTAGTGTTTTTCTGACGCTAATCCCGGTCTCCAAGTGTCTTAATGCGATCGAACGAACGTTTTTTCTTGTTTTCCAAGTGTCTTGCCGAGCTAATCCCGGTCTCCCAAGTGTCTTAATGCGACCGAAAGAACGTTTTCCCGGTCTCCTAGTGTCTTAATGACCCCTGGGGGGGGGGGTTAGAGAAGTGTCTTAAAAACGCCAAAAAACCAAAAATTGCCAAAATGTCCTGAAAACGCCAAAACCGCAATAAAAACCAAGGGGGGGGGGGGGGGGGGGGGGGTGTTGGGGTTAAGGGTAAATGGGGTTAGGGGTCAGGGGTTAGGGGTTAGGGGTCAGGGGTGAAGGGGTAAGGGGTCAGGGGTCAGGGGTCAAGGGGTCAGGGGTCAGGGGTCAGGGGTCAAGGGTTAGGGTTAGGGTTAGGGTTAGGGTTAGGGTAAGGGTTAGGGTTAGGGTTAGGGTTAGGGTTAGGGTTAGGGTTAGGGGAATCTGACGCCAATCCCGGTCTCCAAGTGTCTTAATGCGATCGAACGAACGTTTTTTCCTGGTTTCCAAGTGTCTTGCCGAGCTAAACCCGGTCTCCAAGTGTCTTAATGCGATCGAACGAACGTTTTTTCCTGGTTTCCAAGTGTCTTGCCGAGCTAAACCCGGTCTCCAAGTGTCTTAATGCGATCGAACGTGCTATCCCTCTCCTGTTCCCTACTCTTACCCTAACCCTTGGGGATTGCAGCCTAAACCTAACCCTTGCCTAAACCTAATCCCAGGAATTTGCGTTTTTTTCCCCTAAAACTAGTGTTTTTCTGACGCTAATCCCGGTCTCCAAGTGTCTTAATGCGATCGAACGAACGTTTTTTCTTGTTTTCCAAGTGTCTTGCCGAGCTAATCCCGGTCTCCCAAGTGTCTTAATGCGACCGAAAGAACGTTTTCCCGGTCTCCTAGTGTCTTAATGACCCCTGGGGGGGGGGGTTAGAGAAGTGTCTTAAAAACGCCAAAAAACCAATAAAAACCCTGGGGGGGGGGGGGGTGGTTGGGGTTAAGGGTTAAGGGGTTAGGGGTCAGGGGTTAGGGGTTAGGGGTCAAGGGTTAGGGTTAGGGTTAGGGTTAGGGTTAGGGTTAGGGGAATCTGACGCCAATCCCGGTCTCCAAGTGTCTTGATGCGACCGAACGAACGTTTTCCTGGTTTCCAAGTGTCTTGCCGAGCTAATCCCGGTCTCCAAGTGTCTTGATGCGACCGAACGAACGTTTTCCTGGTTTCCAAGTGTCTTGCCGAGCTAATCCCGGTCTCCAAGTGTCTTGATGCGACCGAACGAACGTTTTCCTGGTTTCCAAGTGTCTTGCCGAGCTAATCCCGGTCTCCAAGTGTCTTGATGCGACCGAACGTGCTATCCCTCCCCTGTTCCCTACTCTTACCCTAACCCTTGGGGATTGCAGCCTAAACCTAACCCTTGCCTAAACCTAATCCCAGGAATTTGCGTTTTTTTCCCCTAAACCTAGTGTCTTGCCGAGCTAATCCCGGTCTCCAAGTGTCTTAATGACCCCTGGGGGGGGGGGGGTTAGAGAAGTGTCTTAAAAACGCCAAAAAACCAATAAAAACCCTGGGGGGGGGGTTGGGGTTAAGGGTTAAGGGGTTAGGGGTCAGGGGTTAGGGGTTAGGGGTCAGGGGTCAAGGGTCAAGGGTCAAGGGTTAGGGTTAGGGTTAGGGTTAGGGGAATCTGACGCCAATCCCGGTCTCCAAGTGTCTTGATGCGACCGAACGAACGTTTTCCTGGTTTCCAAGTGTCTTGCCGAGCTAATCCCGGTCTCCAAGTGTCTTGATGCGACCGAACGAACGTTTTCCTGGTTTCCAAGTGTCTTGCCGAGCTAATCCCGGTCTCCAAGTGTCTTGATGCGACCGAACGAACGTTTTCCTGGTTTCCAAGTGTCTTGCCGAGCTAATCCCGGTCTCCAAGTGTCTTGATGCGACCGAACAAAAACGTTTTCCTGGTTTCCAAGTGTCTTGCCGAGCTAATCCCGGTCTCCAAGTGTCTTGATGCGACCGAACGTGCTATCCCTCCCCTGTTCCCTACTCTTACCCTAACTGTTAGCCGGAGTATTACCACAGCAGCGCGTGTTACTTCATATAAGCAGCAGAATCCAACGTAAGGCAAACTGTGTTTAATATATGCAGCTTGAACTGGAACAAAATAAGAAAGCTTTGACAGTAACTACCAATATAATCTAGTCCATGTAACACATGTCTCTCTGTGAAGGAAACAGCAGCAGACTGATGCAATCAGTGAGTGTCCTCTGACCTTTTTTTTTTTTTACAAACTTTAACAATCACAGCATAGCTGACAAATGAACACTCATAGACATTCAATGCAGACTACAACAGGAATGGAGTTGTTGCATTTAAACTTATTCCAACACCCCCACTCAACAACTGCTTATCCTGTTAGTCCCATTGCAGTTCTGAATTCTTCAAACTTGGCTCTTGACAATGGCTTTGTCAAAACATCTGCTAACATCTTGTCAGATTCACAGTAAACAAACTTTAGAACTTCACGCTCTACTAAGTCACGCAAGTGATGATGTTTAACATCAATGTGCTTTGTTCTTGCACTTATCCTTTCACTGCTGGCGAGCTTGATACATCCTTGGTTGTCCTCATAGATAACAGTTGGTTCAGCTAGTGGTTTGCCGAATTCTTCCAAAAGTTGCTTCAACCAAATTAACTCTTGACTTGCATGAGCAGCTGATGTATATTCTGCTTCTGTAGAAGACAATGCAACTGACACTTGTTTTCTACTCGACCATGAGATTGAAGTGTGTCCTAACTTGAACAAGTAACCACTTGTTGATCTTCGATCACTTGAGTCTCCAGCCCAATCTGCATCTACATATCCTCTGAGAATTAGATCTCCTGATGCAGAAATCTTTAGACTTAACTCTTGGGTTGCCTTAAGATACTGAAGAAGTCTCTTAATTGCATTCCAATCTCTTTGGCGTGGCTTGCTTACACGTCGGCAGAGAATTCCCACTGTGGCTGAGATATCTGGACGGGTTGTGGTTGCTATGTATAGAAGTGCTCCCACTGCTTGTCTGTAACTGTCATTTGTGGGTAGCAGATCTTCTTCTCCTTCCAATTTTAGGTAAGATGGATCCATTGGAGTTAATATGCCTTTGGCTTCTGACATTCCAAACTGGTTTAGAACTGTGGAGATTTTAGAATTTTGATTAAGAAGAAAACTTCCATCTTCCTCTCTCTGGATTTGGATTCCCAAATAGTATGTCACATCTCCAAGGTCCTTGGTCTCGAAATGCTTGTTCAGAATTTGACCTAGTTTTGAAATTTCTCTCTCTTCTTGATGCGCTATTATTACATCATCCACATATAGAATAACATACATCCAATCTTGTGATACACTTTTTGTATACAAACATGGATCCGCTTGAGACCTTTTAAATCCTTCGTCGATTAACACTTTGTTCATCTTAGTGTTCCATGCTCTTGCTGATTGCTTAAGGCCGTAGAGAGATTTTTGCATTCTGCAAACAAGGTTCTCTTTACCCCTTTTAACATAGCCTTCTGGTTGAGTCATGTACAGCTCTTCTTCAATGTCTCCATGTAGAAAGGCTGTTTTGATGTCAAAATGTCTTACTTTCATCTGCTGAACAGCAGCTATGGATAATAAAGTTCTGAATGTAGTTTGCTTGGCAACTGGAGCAAAAGTAGCATCATAATCTTCACCATATTTTTGTGAATATCCTTTTGCGACCAATCTTGCTTTAAAACGGTGAATATTACCTTCGGAGTCATATTTGTTCTTAAAGACCCACTTACATCCAATTGCTTTCTTGCCTTGAGGTAGCTCTGTGAGCTCCCATGTTTTGAGCTTATGAAGGGATTCCATTTCTTCATCAGCAGCTTTTATCCATTTTTGCTTCTTATGAATAGGCAGTTTTTGCATTTCCTGCCATGACTGTGGCTCTTCTTCTGGAATTGATCTGACCATATAAGAAAGGCGTTTAGCTGGAATTCCTTTATTTGATCTTTCTGATCTTCTGATCTCCTGAGGTTGGCTTGGTTCTTCTGTTTCTTTTTCAGTACTTTCAGAGCATATCCAGACTTCAGTATTTTCTTTGAGATTCTCTTCAATGTCTGGAATCACTGACTGAAATTCTTGTTCCTTAGGTTGAATTATTTGCGTAACCTCATGAAATTTGAGCGATACTGAGTTTTCATCAATCACTACATCTCTGCTGATTGTTACTGTGTTGGTCTGTGGATGCAGGATTCTGTATCCTTTCTGAGTTTCACTGTACCCCACAAGAACTCCTTCCTTTGCATGAGATTCCCACTTAGAACGTTTTTCTTTGGGAACATGCACAAAAGTTTTGCTTCCGAATATCCTGAGATGCTTCAGGTTGGGCTTCTCACAGTTCCATAGCTCATACGGAGTTTTACTTGTAGCTTTACTTGGCAGTCGATTTTGAAGATAGGTAGCAGTCATGATGGCTTCTCCCCAATATGTTGTAGGTAGGTTTCCATCAAATAGCATACTTCTTCCACTTTCACAAAGAGTTCGGTTCTTTCTCTCTGCTGTGCCATTCTGCTCTGGGTTGTATGGAACGGTTGTCTGGAACACGATTCCATTCTTTTTCAGGATGGTTTGCACTTTACCACTTGTATATTCAGTTCCATTATCTGCTCGCAGTACCTTTGGTATTCTTCCAAATTTGTTAAGAACTGCAGCAAGATATTCTTCAAGTTTCTGTGGAACTTCATCTTTACTTTGAAGTAGGTAAGTAACAGTATATCTGGAATAATCATCAATGAATGTGAGAAAATATCTCTTCTTGCTGGGAGTAAGAACACTCATTGGACCACACACATCTGTATGTATCAAATCCAGTATCTGTGCAGATTTAGTAGTGCTTACTTTAGGAAACGATTTTCTGGACATTTTCCCTTTTAGGCAACTTGTGCACTTCATTGTTTGATTACACTGGTTGATTGCAATACCATTTGCAAGTTGAGCTAGTTTCTTTACTGCTTCTGGATCTCTGTGGCCTAGGCGTCTGTGCCACACATGAATACAGTCCTTATGAAAATCTTGTCTAGCACTGTAAACAGTTTCATTGCATTTCAGCTGATAAAGTTCATCTTTGATTTTTCCTTCGGCAAGGGTATGACCCTTCTTTGAAATGATGCATCTGTCATCCTTAAATGTAACTATATTTCCTTGTTGTGCAAGCTTCTTTACAGATAAAAGGTTACTTTCAAGTTTGGGAACATACAGCACGTCTTTAACTGGGATTTTTCTGACTTGTGCTGAGGATTGAACTTGACAATGGAAATAACCATCTCCTATTCCTTCTGATGTCATATAGTGACCATTAGCTAAAATTACCTTTTCAGACTTGCTTTCATCTAGATTAATGAAGAAATCCTTATCACGTGTCATGTGAGCAGTCGCTCCAGAGTCAATACACCAAACATGGTTTGCATATGGGCTTGTGCTGACCCCAAATGCAGTCGCAATACATGCATCTTCCTTCTTTACAGCTGTTTTAACCTTTTGATGACTGTCCAGCTTTTTAAACTGATTCATTCTTGCTTTCCACACTCTGCAGTCTGCTTTAAGGTGACCAGGTTTTTTACAGACAAAACATTCACGAGTTTCCTTTAAATGACTCTGAGCTTTAGAAAAGTACTGTGTCTTTAATGCTGTTTCTGCTTTGCATATATTATTGCTAATAGTCTCTGACTTTCTCTTGTATTCATCTGCAAGTTTCCCTTTCACATATTCTAGTGTGAGTTCATCATCTGGTCTGGCATCTAATGCAGTCACAAGCGTGTCATAACTTTCTGGAAGACCACTTAATAGTAATGCAGCAACATGAAAATCTTTAATTTCTTCACCAATACCCCTTAGGCGCTCCACAATCTCTAGGGTGTTTCTGATATAGTCCTGCATATGCTGGCCATCACTTAATTTAGACTGATACAGCTTTCTCATAAGATATAGCTTATTGCTGAGATTTGACCTTTCATGCACTTTCTGTAATTCTTCCCACATTTTCTTTGCAGTATCACATTTGCATACATGTACAATCTGGTTATCATCTATGCTGAGGGAAATAGTGCTTTGTGCTTTCTGATCAGTCTCTAGCCAATCACCCGGTACTGGGTCAGGCACAGGCTGTTCAATACATTTCCATGTACCCTCTCTTATAAGTAACATCTTTACCTTGAATTTCCAGGAGCTGTAATTGTGATTTGTGAGACTTGGCACTGTGTACTTCACTGCATTCCTTTCTGTAGACATTCTTGTCTCTTGTACCTCTTTTTTGTTTGTTTGTTACTGGCCCTTTAAGCTGCGCTGTCCGGTGCTCTGTACACTGCGGTACCTTTGCGTTCCGGTGTCCTTGTATTCCGGGGGTTCCTCTGTGCTGTCTGCGCTTGGCTCGCTGCTTATTCCGGTGACTGGGCTTTTTACCATTTACTTTCCGGTGGCTGGGCCCATAACCTGTTAGCCGGAGTATTACCACAGCAGCGCGTGTTACTTCATATAAGCAGCAGAATCCAACGTAAGGCAAACTGTGTTTAATATATGCAGCTTGAACTGGAACAAAATAAGAAAGCTTTGACAGTAACTACCAATATAATCTAGTCCATGTAACACATGTCTCTCTGTGAAGGAAACAGCAGCAGACTGATGCAATCAGTGAGTGTCCTCTGACCTTTTTTTTTTTTTACAAACTTTAACAATCACAGCATAGCTGACAAATGAACACTCATAGACATTCAATGCAGACTACAACAGGAATGGAGTTGTTGCATTTAAACTTATTCCAACACTAACCCTTGGGGATTGCAGCCTAAACCTAACCCTTGCCTAAACCTAATCCCAGGAATTTGCGTTTTTTTCCCCTAAACCTAGTGTCTTGCCGAGCTAATCCCGGTCTCCAAGTGTCTTAATGACCCCTGGGGGGGGGGGGGGGTTAGAGAAGTGTCTTAAAAACGCCAAAAAACCAATAAAAACCCTGGGGGGGGGGGTTGGGGTTAAGGGTTAAGGGGTTAGGGGTCAGGGGTTAGGGGTTAGGGGTCAGGGGTCAAGGGTTAGGGTTAGGGTTAGGGTTAGGGTTAGGGGAATCTGACGCCAATCCCGGTCTCCAAGTGTCTTGATGCGACCGAACGAACGTTTTCCTGGTTTCCAAGTGTCTTGCCGAGCTAATCCCGGTCTCCAAGTGTCTTGATGCGACCGAACGAACGTTTTCCTGGTTTCCAAGTGTCTTGCCGAGCTAATCCCGGTCTCCAAGTGTCTTGATGCGACCGAACGAACGTTTTCCTGGTTTCCAAGTGTCTTGCCGAGCTAATCCCGGTCTCCAAGTGTCTTGATGCGACCGAACGAACGTTTTCCTGGTTTCCAAGTGTCTTGCCGAGCTAATCCCGGTCTCCAAGTGTCTTGATGCGACCGAACGTGCTATCCCTCCCCTGTTCCCTACTCTTACCCTAACCCTTGGGGATTGCAGCCTAAACCTAACCCTTGCCTAAACCTAATCCCAGGAATTTGCGTTTTTTTCCCCTAAACCTAGTGTCTTGCCGAGCTAATCCCGGTCTCCAAGTGTCTTAATGACCCCTGGGGGGGGGGGGGTTAGAGAAGTGTCTTAAAAACGCCAAAAAACCAATAAAAACCCTGGGGGGGGGGGGGTTGGGGTTAAGGGTTAAGGGGTTAGGGGTCAGGGGTTAGGGGTTAGGGGTCAGGGGTCAAGGGTCAAGGGTTAGGGTTAGGGTTAGGGTTAGGGGAATCTGACGCCAATCCCGGTCTCCAAGTGTCTTGATGCGACCGAACGAACGTTTTCCTGGTTTCCAAGTGTCTTGCCGAGCTAATCCCGGTCTCCAAGTGTCTTGATGCGACCGAACGAACGTTTTCCTGGTTTCCAAGTGTCTTGCCGAGCTAATCCCGGTCTCCAAGTGTCTTGATGCGACCGAACGAACGTTTTCCTGGTTTCCAAGTGTCTTGCCGAGCTAATCCCGGTCTCCAAGTGTCTTGATGCGACCGAACGAACGTTTTCCTGGTTTCCAAGTGTCTTGCCGAGCTAATCCCGGTCTCCAAGTGTCTTGATGCGACCGAACGAACGTTTTCCTGGTTTCCAAGTGTCTTGCCGAGCTAATCCCGGTCTCCAAGTGTCTTAATGCGACCG
This sequence comes from Ranitomeya variabilis, assembly GCF_051348905.1. Lineage (NCBI taxonomy): Eukaryota > Metazoa > Chordata > Amphibia > Anura > Dendrobatidae > Ranitomeya > Ranitomeya variabilis. Next base: position 34,362 of record NC_135236.1, on the reverse strand, counting down.
AAAGAACGTTTTCCCGGTCTCCAAGTGTCTTAATGCGACCGAAAGAACGTTTTCCCGGTCTCCAAGTGTCTTAATGACCCCTGGGGGGGGGGGGGGTTAGAGAAGTGTCTTAAAAACGCCAAAAAACCAATAAAAACCCTGGGGGGGGTTGGGGTTAAGGGTTAAGGGGTTAGGGGTCAGGGGTCAGGGGTCAAGGGTCAAGGGTTAGGGTTAGGGTTAGGGTTAGGGTTAGGGTTAGGGGAATCTGACGCCAATCCCGGTCTCCAAGTGTCTTAATGCGACCGAACGAACGTTTTTTCCTGGTTTCCAAGTGTCTTGCCGAGCTAAACCCGGTCTCCAAGTGTCTTAATGCGACCGAACGAACGTTTTTTCCTGGTTTCCAAGTGTCTTGCCGAGCTAAACCCGGTCTCCAAGTGTCTTAATGCGATCGAACGAACGTTTTTTCCTGGTTTCCAAGTGTCTTGCCGAGCTAAACCCGGTCTCCAAGTGTCTTAATGCGATCGAACGTGCTATCCCTCTCCTGTTCCCTACTCTTACCCTAACCCTTGTGGATTGCAGCCTAAACCTAACCCTTGCCTAAACCTAATCCCAGGAATTTGCGTTTTTTTCCCCTAAAACTAGTGTTTTTCTGACGCTAATCCCGGTCTCCAAGTGTCTTAATGCGATCGAACGAACGTTTTTTCTTGTTTTCCAAGTGTCTTGCCGAGCTAATCCCGGTCTCCCAAGTGTCTTAATGCGACCGAAAGAACGTTTTCCCGGTCTCCTAGTGTCTTAATGACCCCTGGGGGGGGGGGGTTAGAGAAGTGTCTTAAAAACGCCAAAAAACCAAAAATTGCCAAAATGTCCTGAAAACGCCAAAACCGCAATAAAAACCAAGGGGGGGTGTGTTGGGGTTAAGGGTAAATGGGGTTAGGGGTCAGGGGTTAGGGGTTAGGGGTCAGGGGTGAAGGGGTCAGGGGTCAGGGGTCAAGGGGTCAGGGGTCAGGGGTCAGGGGTCAAGGGTTAGGGTTAGGGTTAGGGTTAGGGTTAGGGTTAGGGTTAGGGTTAGGGGAATCTGACGCCAATCCCGGTCTCCAAGTGTCTTAATGCGATCGAACGAACGTTTTTTCCTGGTTTCCAAGTGTCTTGCCGAGCTAAACCCGGTCTCCAAGTGTCTTAATGCGATCGAACGAACGTTTTTTCCTGGTTTCCAAGTGTCTTGCCGAGCTAAACCCGGTCTCCAAGTGTCTTAATGCGATCGAACGTGCTATCCCTCTCCTGTTCCCTACTCTTACCCTAACCCTTGGGGATTGCAGCCTAAACCTAACCCTTGCCTAAACCTAATCCCAGGAATTTGCGTTTTTTTCCCCTAAAACTAGTGTTTTTCTGACGCTAATCCCGGTCTCCAAGTGTCTTAATGCGATCGAACGAACGTTTTTTCTTGTTTTCCAAGTGTCTTGCCGAGCTAATCCCGGTCTCCCAAGTGTCTTAATGCGACCGAAAGAACGTTTTCCCGGTCTCCTAGTGTCTTAATGACCCCTGGGGGGGGGGGGTTAGAGAAGTGTCTTAAAAACGCCAAAAAACCAATAAAAACCCTGGGGGGGGGGGGGGGGTTGGGGTTAAGGGTTAAGGGGTTAGGGGTCAGGGGTTAGGGGTTAGGGGTCAAGGGTTAGGGTTAGGGTTAGGGTTAGGGTTAGGGTTAGGGGAATCTGACGCCAATCCCGGTCTCCAAGTGTCTTGATGCGACCGAACGAACGTTTTCCTGGTTTCCAAGTGTCTTGCCGAGCTAATCCCGGTCTCCAAGTGTCTTGATGCGACCGAACGAACGTTTTCCTGGTTTCCAAGTGTCTTGCCGAGCTAATCCCGGTCTCCAAGTGTCTTGATGCGACCGAACGAACGTTTTCCTGGTTTCCAAGTGTCTTGCCGAGCTAATCCCGGTCTCCAAGTGTCTTGATGCGACCGAACGTGCTATCCCTCCCCTGTTCCCTACTCTTACCCTAACCCTTGGGGATTGCAGCCTAAACCTAACCCTTGCCTAAACCTAATCCCAGGAATTTGCGTTTTTTTCCCCTAAACCTAGTGTCTTGCCGAGCTAATCCCGGTCTCCAAGTGTCTTAATGACCCCTGGGGGGGGGGTTAGAGAAGTGTCTTAAAAACGCCAAAAAACCAATAAAAACCCTGGGGGGGGGGTTGGGGTTAAGGGTTAAGGGGTTAGGGGTCAGGGGTTAGGGGTTAGGGGTCAGGGGTCAAGGGTCAAGGGTCAAGGGTTAGGGTTAGGGTTAGGGTTAGGGTTAGGGGAATCTGACGCCAATCCCGGTCTCCAAGTGTCTTGATGCGACCGAACGAACGTTTTCCTGGTTTCCAAGTGTCTTGCCGAGCTAATCCCGGTCTCCAAGTGTCTTGATGCGACCGAACGAACGTTTTCCTGGTTTCCAAGTGTCTTGCCGAGCTAATCCCGGTCTCCAAGTGTCTTGATGCGACCGAACGAACGTTTTCCTGGTTTCCAAGTGTCTTGCCGAGCTAATCCCGGTCTCCAAGTGTCTTGATGCGACCGAACAAAAACGTTTTCCTGGTTTCCAAGTGTCTTGCCGAGCTAATCCCGGTCTCCAAGTGTCTTGATGCGACCGAACGTGCTATCCCTCCCCTGTTCCCTACTCTTACCCTAACCCTTGGGGATTGCAGCCTAAACCTAACCCTTGCCTAAACCTAATCCCAGGAATTTGCGTTTTTTTCCCCTAAACCTAGTGTCTTGCCGAGCTAATCCCGGTCTCCAAGTGTCTTAATGACCCCTGGGGGGGGGGTTAGAGAAGTGTCTTAAAAACGCCAAAAAACCAATAAAAACCCTGGGGGGGGGGGTTGGGGTTAAGGGTTAAGGGGTTAGGGGTCAGGGGTTAGGGGTTAGGGGTCAGGGGTCAAGGGTCAAGGGTCAAGGGTTAGGGTTAGGGTTAGGGTTAGGGTTAGGGTTAGGGGAATCTGACGCCAATCCCGGTCTCCAAGTGTCTTGATGCGACCGAACGAACGTTTTCCTGGTTTCCAAGTGTCTTGCCGAGCTAATCCCGGTCTCCAAGTGTCTTGATGCGACCGAACGAACGTTTTCCTGGTTTCCAAGTGTCTTGCCGAGCTAATCCCGGTCTCCAAGTGTCTTGATGCGACCGAACGAACGTTTTCCTGGTTTCCAAGTGTCTTGCCGAGCTAATCCCGGTCTCCAAGTGTCTTGATGCGACCGAACAAAAACGTTTTCCTGGTTTCCAAGTGTCTTGCCGAGCTAATCCCGGTCTCCAAGTGTCTTGATGCGACCGAACGAACGTTTTCCTGGTTTCCAAGTGTCTTGCCGAGCTAATCCCGGTCTCCAAGTGTCTTGATGCGACCGAACGAACGTTTTCCTGGTTTCCAAGTGTCTTGCCGAGCTAATCCCGGTCTCCAAGTGTCTTAATGCGACCGAAAGAACGTTTTCCCGGTCTCCAAGTGTCTTAATGCGACCGAAAGAACGTTTTCCCGGTCTCCAAGTGTCTTAATGGGGGGGTTTAGAGAAGTGTCTTAAAAACGCCAAAAAACCAATAAAAACCCTGGGGGGGGGGGGGTTGGGGTTAAGGGTTAAGGGGTTAGGGGTCAGGGGTCAGGGGTCAAGGGTCAAGGGTTAGGGTTAGGGTTAGGGTTAGGGTTAGGGTTAGGGGAATCTGACGCCAATCCCGGTCTCCAAGTGTCTTAATGCGACCGAACGAACGTTTTTTCCTGGTTTCCAAGTGTCTTGCCGAGCTAAACCCGGTCTCCAAGTGTCTTAATGCGACCGAACGAACGTTTTTTCCTGGTTTCCAAGTGTCTTGCCGAGCTAAACCCGGTCTCCAAGTGTCTTAATGCGATCGAACGAACGTTTTTTCCTGGTTTCCAAGTGTCTTGCCGAGCTAAACCCGGTCTCCAAGTGTCTTAATGCGATCGAACGTGCTATCCCTCTCCTGTTCCCTACTCTTACCCTAACCCTTGGGGATTGCAGCCTAAACCTAACCCTTGCCTAAACCTAATCCCAGGAATTTGCGTTTTTTTCCCCTAAAACTAGTGTTTTTCTGACGCTAATCCCGGTCTCCAAGTGTCTTAATGCGATCGAACGAACGTTTTTTCTTGTTTTCCAAGTGTCTTGCCGAGCTAATCCCGGTCTCCCAAGTGTCTTAATGCGACCGAAAGAACGTTTTCCCGGTCTCCTAGTGTCTTAATGACCCCTGGGGGGGGGGGTTAGAGAAGTGTCTTAAAAACGCCAAAAAACCAAAAATTGCCAAAATGTCCTGAAAACGCCAAAACCAATAAGCAATAAAAACCAAGGGGGGGTGTGTTGGGGTTAAGGGTAAATGGGGTTAGGGGTCAGGGGTTAGGGGTTAGGGGTCAGGGGTGAAGGGGTCAGGGGTCAGGGGTCAGGGGTCAAGGGGTCAGGGGTCAGGGGTCAGGGGTCAGGGGTAAGGGTTAGGGTTAGGGTTAGGGTTAGGGTAAGGGTTAGGGTTAGGGTTAGGGTTAGGGTTAGGGGAATCTGACGCCAATCCCGGTCTCCAAGTGTCTTAATGCGATCGAACGAACGTTTTTTCCTGGTTTCCAAGTGTCTTGCCGAGCTAAACCCGGTCTCCAAGTGTCTTAATGCGATCGAACGAACGTTTTTTCCTGGTTTCCAAGTGTCTTGCCGAGCTAAACCCGGTCTCCAAGTGTCTTAATGCGATCGAACGTGCTATCCCTCTCCTGTTCCCTACTCTTACCCTAACCCTTGGGGATTGCAGCCTAAACCTAACCCTTGCCTAAACCTAATCCCAGGAATTTGCGTTTTTTTCCCCTAAAACTAGTGTTTTTCTGACGCTAATCCCGGTCTCCAAGTGTCTTAATGCGATCGAACGAACGTTTTTTCTTGTTTTCCAAGTGTCTTGCCGAGCTAATCCCGGTCTCCCAAGTGTCTTAATGCGACCGAAAGAATGTTTTCCCGGTCTCCTAGTGTCTTAATGACCCCTGGGGGGGGGGGGGGTTAGAGAAGTGTCTTAAAAACGCCAAAAAACCAATAAAAACCCTGGGGGGGGGGGGGGGGGGTTGGGGTTAAGGGTTAAGGGGTTAGGGGTCAGGGGTTAGGGGTTAGGGGTCAAGGGTTAGGGTTAGGGTTAGGGTTAGGGTTAGGGTTAGGGGAATCTGACGCCAATCCCGGTCTCCAAGTGTCTTGATGCGACCGAACGAACGTTTTCCTGGTTTCCAAGTGTCTTGCCGAGCTAATCCCGGTCTCCAAGTGTCTTGATGCGACCGAACGAACGTTTTCCTGGTTTCCAAGTGTCTTGCCGAGCTAATCCCGGTCTCCAAGTGTCTTGATGCGACCGAACGAACGTTTTCCTGGTTTCCAAGTGTCTTGCCGAGCTAATCCCGGTCTCCAAGTGTCTTGATGCGACCGAACGTGCTATCCCTCCCCTGTTCCCTACTCTTACCCTAACCCTTGGGGATTGCAGCCTAAACCTAACCCTTGCCTAAACCTAATCCCAGGAATTTGCGTTTTTTTCCCCTAAACCTAGTGTCTTGCCGAGCTAATCCCGGTCTCCAAGTGTCTTAATGACCCCTGGGGGGGGGTTAGAGAAGTGTCTTAAAAACGCCAAAAAACCAATAAAAACCCTGGGGGGGGGGGGGGGTTGGGGTTAAGGGTTAAGGGGTTAGGGGTCAGGGGTTAGGGGTTAGGGGTCAGGGGTCAAGGGTCAAGGGTCAAGGGTTAGGGTTAGGGTTAGGGTTAGGGTTAGGGTTAGGGGAATCTGACGCCAATCCCGGTCTCCAAGTGTCTTGATGCGACCGAACAAACGTTTTCCTGGTTTCCAAGTGTCTTGCCGAGCTAATCCCGGTCTCCAAGTGTCTTGATGCGACCGAACGAACGTTTTCCTGGTTTCCAAGTGTCTTGCAGAGCTAATCCCGGTCTCCAAGTGTCTTGATGCGACCGAACAAAAACGTTTTCCTGGTTTCCAAGTGTCTTGCCGAGCTAATCCCGGTCTCCAAGTGTCTTGATGCGACCGAACGTGCTATCCCTCCCCTGTTCCCTACTCTTACCCTAACCCTTGGGGATTGCAGCCTAAACCTAACCCTTGCCTAAACCTAATCCCAGGAATTTGCGTTTTTTTCCCCTAAACCTAGTGTCTTGCCGAGCTAATCCCGGTCTCCAAGTGTCTTAATGACCCCTGGGGGGGGGGTTAGAGAAGTGTCTTAAAAACGCCAAAAAACCAATAAAAACCCTGGGGGGGGGGTTGGGGTTAAGGGTTAAGGGGTTAGGGGTCAGGGGTTAGGGGTTAGGGGTCAGGGGTCAAGGGTCAAGGGTCAAGGGTTAGGGTTAGGGTTAGGGTTAGGGGAATCTGACGCCAATCCCGGTCTCCAAGTGTCTTGATGCGACCGAACGAACGTTTTCCTGGTTTCCAAGTGTCTTGCCGAGCTAATCCCGGTCTCCAAGTGTCTTGATGCGACCGAACGAACGTTTTCCTGGTTTCCAAGTGTCTTGCCGAGCTAATCCCGGTCTCCAAGTGTCTTGATGCGACCGAACGAACGTTTTCCTGGTTTCCAAGTGTCTTGCCGAGCTAATCCCGGTCTCCAAGTGTCTTGATGCGACCGAACAAAAACGTTTTCCTGGTTTCCAAGTGTCTTGCCGAGCTAATCCCGGTCTCCAAGTGTCTTGATGCGACCGAACTAGCTATCCCTCCCCTGTTCCCTACTCTTACCCTAACCCTTGGGGATTGCAGCCTAAACCTAACCCTTGCCTAAACCTAATCCCAGGAATTTGCGTTTTTTTCCCCTAAACCTAGTGTCTTGCCGAGCTAATCCCGGTCTCCAAGTGTCTTAATGACCCCTGGGGGGGGGGGGGGGTTAGAGAAGTGTCTTAAAAACGCCAAAAAAACAATAAAAACCCTGGGGGGGGGGGGGTTGGGGTTAAGGGTTAAGGGGTTAGGGGTCAGGGGTTAGGGGTTAGGGGTCAGGGGTCAAGGGTTAGGGTTAGGGTTAGGGTTAGGGTTAGGGGAATCTGACGCCAATCCCGGTCTCCAAGTGTCTTGATGCGACCGAACGAACGTTTTCCTGGTTTCCAAGTGTCTTGCCGAGCTAATCCCGGTCTCCAAGTGTCTTGATGCGACCGAACGAACGTTTTCCTGGTTTCCAAGTGTCTTGCCGAGCTAATCCCGGTCTCCAAGTGTCTTGATGCGACCGAACGAACGTTTTCCTGGTTTCCAAGTGTCTTGCCGAGCTAATCCCGGTCTCCAAGTGTCTTGATGCGACCGAACGAACGTTTTCCTGGTTTCCAAGTGTCTTGCCGAGCTAATCCCGGTCTCCAAGTGTCTTGATGCGACCGAACGTGCTATCCCTCCCCTGTTCCCTACTCTTACCCTAACCCTTGGGGATTGCAGCCTAAACCTAACCCTTGCCTAAACCTAATCCCAGGAATTTGCGTTTTTTCCCCCTAAACCTAGTGTCTTGCCGAGCTAATCCCGGTCTCCAAGTGTCTTAATGACCCCTGGGGGGGGGTTAGAGAAGTGTCTTAAAAACGCCAAAAAACCAATAAAAACCCTGGGGGGGGGGGTTGGGGTTAAGGGTTAAGGGGTTAGGGGTCAGGGGTTAGGGGTTAGGGGTCAGGGGTCAAGGGTCAAGGGTTAGGGTTAGGGTTAGGGTTAGGGTTAGGGTTAGGGGAATCTGACGCCAATCCCGGTCTCCAAGTGTCTTGATGCGACCGAACGAACGTTTTCCTGGTTTCCAAGTGTCTTGCCGAGCTAATCCCGGTCTCCAAGTGTCTTGATGCGACCGAACGAACGTTTTCCTGGTTTCCAAGTGTCTTGCCGAGCTAATCCCGGTCTCCAAGTGTCTTGATGCGACCGAACGAACGTTTTCCTGGTTTCCAAGTGTCTTGCCGAGCTAATCCCGGTCTCCAAGTGTCTTGATGCGACCGAACGAACGTTTTCCTGGTTTCCAAGTGTCTTGCCGAGCTAATCCCGGTCTCCAAGTGTCTTGATGCGACCGAACGAACGTTTTCCTGGTTTCCAAGTGTCTTGCCGAGCTAATCCCGGTCTCCAAGTGTCTTGATGCGACCGAACGTGCTATCCCTCCCCTGTTCCCTACTCTTACCCTAACCCTTGGGGATTGCAGCCTAAACCTAACCCTTGCCTAAACCTAATCCCAGGAATTTGCGTTTTTTTCCCCTAAACCTAGTGTCTTGCCGAGCTAATCCCGGTCTCCAAGTGTCTTAATGACCCCTGGGGGGGGGGGGTTAGAGAAGTGTCTTAAAAACGCCAAAAAACCAATAAAAACCCTGGGGGGGGGGGTTGGGGTTAAGGGTTAAGGGGTTAGGGGTCAGGGGTTAGGGGTTAGGGGTCAGGGGTCAAGGGTCAAGGGTTAGGGTTAGGGTTAGGGTTAGGGGAATCTGACGCCAATCCCGGTCTCCAAGTGTCTTGATGCGACCGAACGAACGTTTTCCTGGTTTCCAAGTGTCTTGCCGAGCTAATCCCGGTCTCCAAGTGTCTTGATGCGACCGAACGAACGTTTTCCTGGTTTCCAAGTGTCTTGCCGAGCTAATCCCGGTCTCCAAGTGTCTTGATGCGACCGAACGAACGTTTTCCTGGTTTCCAAGTGTCTTGCCAAGCTAATCCCGGTCTCCAAGTGTCTTGATGCGACCGAACGAACGTTTTCCTGGTTTCCAAGTGTCTTGCCGAGCTAATCCCGGTCTCCAAGTGTCTTGATGCGACCGAACGAACGTTTTCCTGGTTTCCAAGTGTCTTGCCGAGCTAATCCCGGTCTCCAAGTGTCTTGATGCGACCGAACGAACGTTTTCCTGGTTTCCAAGTGTCTTGCCGAGCTAATCCCGGTCTCCAAGTGTCTTGATGCGACCGAACGAACGTTTTCCTGGTTTCCAAGTGTCTTGCCGAGCTAATCCCGGTCTCCAAGTGTCTTAATGCGACCGAAAGAACGTTTTCCCGGTCTCCAAGTGTCTTAATGCGACCGAAAGAACGTTTTCCCGGTCTCCAAGTGTCTTAATGACCCCTGGGGGGGGGGGTTAGAGAAGTGTCTTAAAAACGCCAAAAAACCAATAAAAACCCTGGGGGGGGGTTGGGGTTAAGGGTTAAGGGGTTAGGGGTCAGGGGTCAGGGGTCAAGGGTCAAGGGTTAGGGTTAGGGTTAGGGTTAGGGTTAGGGTTAGGGGAATCTGACGCCAATCCCGGTCTCCAAGTGTCTTAATGCGACCGAACGAACGTTTTTTCCTGGTTTCCAAGTGTCTTGCCGAGCTAAACCCGGTCTCCAAGTGTCTTAATGCGACCGAACGAACGTTTTTTCCTGGTTTCCAAGTGTCTTGCCGAGCTAAACCCGGTCTCCAAGTGTCTTAATGCGATCGAACGAACGTTTTTTCCTGGTTTCCAAGTGTCTTGCCGAGCTAAACCCGGTCTCCAAGTGTCTTAATGCGATCGAACGTGCTATCCCTCTCCTGTTCCCTACTCTTACCCTAACCCTTGGGGATTGCAGCCTAAACCTAACCCTTGCCTAAACCTAATCCCAGGAATTTGCGTTTTTTTCCCCTAAACCTAGTGTCTTGCCGAGCTAATCCCGGTCTCCAAGTGTCTTAATGACCCCTGGGGGGGGGGGGGTTAGAGAAGTGTCTTAAAAACGCCAAAAAAACAATAAAAACCCTGGGGGGGGGGGGTTGGGGTTAAGGGTTAAGGGGTTAGGGGTCAGGGGTTAGGGGTTAGGGGTCAGGGGTCAAGGGTTAGGGTTAGGGTTAGGGTTAGGGTTAGGGGAATCTGACGCCAATCCCGGTCTCCAAGTGTCTTGATGCGACCGAACGAACGTTTTCCTGGTTTCCAAGTGTCTTGCCGAGCTAATCCCGGTCTCCAAGTGTCTTGATGCGACCGAACGAACGTTTTCCTGGTTTCCAAGTGTCTTGCCGAGCTAATCCCGGTCTCCAAGTGTCTTGATGCGACCGAACGAACGTTTTCCTGGTTTCCAAGTGTCTTGCCGAGCTAATCCCGGTCTCCAAGTGTCTTGATGCGACCGAACGAACGTTTTCCTGGTTTCCAAGTGTCTTGCCGAGCTAATCCCGGTCTCCAAGTGTCTTGATGCGACCGAACGTGCTATCCCTCCCCTGTTCCCTACTCTTACCCTAACCCTTGGGGATTGCAGCCTAAACCTAACCCTTGCCTAAACCTAATCCCAGGAATTTGCGTTTTTTCCCCCTAAACCTAGTGTCTTGCCGAGCTAATCCCGGTCTCCAAGTGTCTTAATGACCCCTGGGGGGGGGTTAGAGAAGTGTCTTAAAAACGCCAAAAAACCAATAAAAACCCTGGGGGGGGGGGGTTGGGGTTAAGGGTTAAGGGGTTAGGGGTTAGGGGTTAGGGGTCAGGGGTCAAGGGTCAAGGGTTAGGGTTAGGGTTAGGGTTAGGGGAATCTGACGCCAATCCCGGTCTCCAAGTGTCTTGATGCGACCGAACGAACGTTTTCCTGGTTTCCAAGTGTCTTGCCGAGCTAATCCCGGTCTCCAAGTGTCTTGATGCGACCGAACGAACGTTTTCCTGGTTTCCAAGTGTCTTGCCGAGCTAATCCCGGTCTCCAAGTGTCTTGATGCGACCGAACGAACGTTTTCCTGGTTTCCAAGTGTCTTGCCGAGCTAATCCCGGTCTCCAAGTGTCTTGATGCGACCGAACGAACGTTTTCCTGGTTTCCAAGTGTCTTGCCGAGCTAATCCCGGTCTCCAAGTGTCTTGATGCGACCGAACGAACGTTTTCCTGGTTTCCAAGTGTCTTGCCGAGCTAATCCCGGTCTCCAAGTGTCTTGATGCGACCGAACGTGCTATCCCTCCCCTGTTCCCTACTCTTACCCTAACCCTTGGGGATTGCAGCCTAAACCTAACCCTTGCCTAAACCTAATCCCAGGAATTTGCGTTTTTTTCCCCTAAACCTAGTGTCTTGCCGAGCTAATCCCGGTCTCCAAGTGTCTTAATGACCCCTGGGGGGGGGGGGGGTTAGAGAAGTGTCTTAAAAACGCCAAAAAACCAATAAAAACCCTGGGGGGGGGGGGGTTGGGGTTAAGGGTTAAGGGGTTAGGGGTCAGGGGTTAGGGGTTAGGGGTCAGGGGTCAAGGGTCAAGGGTTAGGGTTAGGGTTAGGGGAATCTGACGCCAATCCCGGTCTCCAAGTGTCTTGATGCGACCGAACGAACGTTTTCCTGGTTTCCAAGTGTCTTGCCGAGCTAATCCCGGTCTCCAAGTGTCTTGATGCGACCGAACGAACGTTTTCCTGGTTTCCAAGTGTCTTGCCGAGCTAATCCCGGTCTCCAAGTGTCTTGATGCGACCGAACGAACGTTTTCCTGGTTTCCAAGTGTCTTGCCGAGCTAATCCCGGTCTCCAAGTGTCTTGATGCGACCGAACGAACGTTTTCCTGGTTTCCAAGTGTCTTGCCGAGCTAATCCCGGTCTCCAAGTGTCTTGATGCGACCGAACGAACGTTTTCCTGGTTTCCAAGTGTCTTGCCGAGCTAATCCCGGTCTCCAAGTGTCTTGATGCGACCGAACGAACGTTTTCCTGGTTTCCAAGTGTCTTGCCGAGCTAATCCCGGTCTCCAAGTGTCTTGATGCGACCGAACGAACGTTTTCCTGGTTTCCAAGTGTCTTGCCGAGCTAATCCCGGTCTCCAAGTGTCTTAATGCGACCGAAAGAACGTTTTCCCGGTCTCCAAGTGTCTTAATGCGACCGAAAGAACGTTTTCCCGGTCTCCAAGTGTCTTAATGACCCCTGGGGGGGGGGGTTAGAGAAGTGTCTTAAAAACGCCAAAAAACCAATAAAAACCCTGGGGGGGGGTTGGGGTTAAGGGTTAAGGGGTTAGGGGTCAGGGGTCAGGGGTCAAGGGTCAAGGGTTAGGGTTAGGGTTAGGGTTAGGGTTAGGGTTAGGGGAATCTGACGCCAATCCCGGTCTCCAAGTGTCTTAATGCGACCGAACGAACGTTTTTTCCTGGTTTCCAAGTGTCTTGCCGAGCTAAACCCGGTCTCCAAGTGTCTTAATGCGACCGAACGAACGTTTTTTCCTGGTTTCCAAGTGTCTTGCCGAGCTAAACCCGGTCTCCAAGTGTCTTAATGCGATCGAACGAACGTTTTTTCCTGGTTTCCAAGTGTCTTGCCGAGCTAAACCCGGTCTCCAAGTGTCTTAATGCGATCGAACGTGCTATCCCTCTCCTGTTCCCTACTCTTACCCTAACCCTTGGGGATTGCAGCCTAAACCTAACCCTTGCCTAAACCTAATCCCAGGAATTTGCGTTTTTTTCCCCTAAAACTAGTGTTTTTCTGACGCTAATCCCGGTCTCCAAGTGTCTTAATGCGATCGAACGAACGTTTTTTCTTGTTTTCCAAGTGTCTTGCCAAGCTAATCCCGGTCTCCCAAGTGTCTTAATGCGACCGAAAGAACGTTTTCCCGGTCTCCTAGTGTCTTAATGACCCCTGGGGGGGGGGGTTAGAGAAGTGTCTTAAAAACGCCAAAAAACCAAAAATTGCCAAAATGTCCTGAAAACGCCAAAACCGCAATAAAAACCAAGGGGGGGGGGGGGGGGGGTGTTGGGGTGTTGGGGTTAAGGGTAAATGGGGTTAGGGGTCAGGGGTTAGGGGTTAGGGGTCAGGGGTGAAGGGGTAAGGGGTCAGGGGTCAGGGGTCAAGGGGTCAGGGGTCAGGGGTCAGGGGTCAAGGGTTAGGGTTAGGGTTAGGGTTAGGGTTAGGGTAAGGGTTAGGGTTAGGGTTAGGGTTAGGGTTAGGGGAATCTGACGCTAATCCCGGTCTCCAAGTGTCTTAATGCGATCGAACGAACGTTTTTTCCTGGTTTCCAAGTGTCTTGCCGAGCTAAACCCGGTCTCCAAGTGTCTTAATGCGATCGAACGAACGTTTTTTCCTGGTTTCCAAGTGTCTTGCCGAGCTAAACCCGGTCTCCAAGTGTCTTAATGCGATCGAACGAACGTTTTTTCCTGGTTTCCAAGTGTCTTGCCGAGCTAAACCCGGTCTCCAAGTGTCTTAATGCGATCGAACGAACGTTTTTTCCTGGTTTCCAAGTGTCTTGCCGAGCTAAACCCGGTCTCCAAGTGTCTTAATGCGATCGAACGAACGTTTTTTCCTGGTTTCCAAGTGTCTTGCCGAGCTAAACCCGGTCTCCAAGTGTCTTAATGCGATCGAACGAACGTTTTTTCCTGGTTTCCAAGTGTCTTGCCGAGCTAAACCCGGTCTCCAAGTGTCTTAATGCGATCGAACGAACGTTTTTTCCTGGTTTCCAAGTGTCTTGCCGAGCTAAACCCGGTCTCCAAGTGTCTTAATGCGATCGAACGAACGTTTTTTCCTGGTTTCCAAGTGTCTTGCCGAGCTAAACCCGGTCTCCAAGTGTCTTAATGCGATCGAACGTGCTATCCCTCTCCTGTTCCCTACTCTTACCCTAACCCTTGGGGATTGCAGCCTAAACCTAACCCTTGCCTAAACCTAATCCCAGGAATTTGCGTTTTTTTCCCCTAAAACTAGTGTTTTTCTGACGCTAATCCCGGTCTCCAAGTGTCTTAATGCGATCGAACGAACGTTTTTTCTTGTTTTCCAAGTGTCTTGCCGAGCTAATCCCGGTCTCCCAAGTGTCTTAATGCGACCGAAAGAACGTTTTCCCGGTCTCCTAGTGTCTTAATGACCCCTGGGGGGGGGGGGGGGGTTAGAGAAGTGTCTTAAAAACGCCAAAAAAACAAAAATTGCCAAAATGTCCTGAAAACGCCAAAACCGCAATAGAAACCAAGGGGGGGGGGGGGGGGGGGGGGGGGTTTGGGGTTAAGGGTAAATGGGGTTAGGGGTCAGGGGTCAGGGGTTAGGGGTCAGGGGTGAAGGGGTAAGGGGTCAGGGGTCAGGGGTCAAGGGGTCAGGGGTCAGGGGTCAGGGGTCAAGGGTTAGGGTTAGGGTTAGGGTTAGGGTTAGGGTTAGGGGAATCTGACGCCAATCCCGGTCTCCAAGTGTCTTAATGCGATCGAACGAACGTTTTTTCCTGGTTTCCAAGTGTCTTGCCGAGCTAAACCCGGTCTCCAAGTGTCTTAATGCGATCGAACGAACGTTTTTTCCTGGTTTCCAAGTGTCTTGCCGAGCTAAACCCGGTCTCCAAGTGTCTTAATGCGATCGAACGAACGTTTTTTCCTGGTTTCCAAGTGTCTTGCCGAGCTAAACCCGGTCTCCAAGTGTCTTAATGCGATCGAACGAACGTTTTTTCCTGGTTTCCAAGTGTCTTGCCGAGCTAAACCCGGTCTCCAAGTGTCTTAATGCGATCGAACGAACGTTTTTTCCTGGTTTCCAAGTGTCTTGCCGAGCTAAACCCGGTCTCCAAGTGTCTTAATGCGATCGAACGAACGTTTTTTCCTGGTTTCCAAGTGTCTTGCCGAGCTAAACCCGGTCTCCAAGTGTCTTAATGCGATCGAACGAACGTTTTTTCCTGGTTTCCAAGTGTCTTGCCGAGCTAAACCCGGTCTCCAAGTGTCTTAATGCGATCGAACGTGCTATCCCTCTCCTGTTCCCTACTCTTACCCTAACCCTTGGGGATTGCAGCCTAAACCTAACCCTTGCCTAAACCTAATCCCAGGAATTTGCGTTTTTTTCCCCTAAAACTAGTGTTTTTCTGACGCTAATCCCGGTCTCCAAGTGTCTTAATGCGATCGAACGAACGTTTTTTCTTGTTTTCCAAGTGTCTTGCCGAGCTAATCCCGGTCTCCCAAGTGTCTTAATGCGACCGAAAGAACGTTTTCCCGGTCTCCTAGTGTCTTAATGACCCCTGGGGGGGGGGGGGGGGTTAGAGAAGTGTCTTAAAAACGCCAAAAAAACAAAAATTGCCAAAATGTCCTGAAAACGCCAAAACCGCAATAGAAACCAAGGGGGGGGGGGGGGGGGTGGGGGGGGTTTGGGGTTAAGGGTAAATGGGGTTAGGGGTCAGGGGTCAGGGGTTAGGGGTCAGGGGTGAAGGGGTAAGGGGTCAGGGGTCAGGGGTCAAGGGGTCAGGGGTCAGGGGTCAGGGGTCAAGGGTTAGGGTTAGGGTTAGGGTTAGGGTTAGGGTTAGGGGAATCTGACGCCAATCCCGGTCTCCAAGTGTCTTAATGCGATCGAACGAACGTTTTTTCCTGGTTTCCAAGTGTCTTGCCGAGCTAAACCCGGTCTCCAAGTGTCTTAATGCGATCGAACGAGCGTTTTTTCCTGGTTTCCAAGTGTCTTGCCGAGCTAAACCCGGTCTCCAAGTGTCTTAATGCGATCGAACGAGCGTTTTTTCCTGGTTTCCAAGTGTCTTGCCGAGCTAAACCCGGTCTCCAAGTGTCTTAATGCGATCGAACGAGCGTTTTTTCCTGGTTTCCAAGTGTCTTGCCGAGCTAATCCCGGTCTCCAAGTGTCTTAATGCGATCGAACGAGCGTTTTTTCCTGGTTTCCAAGTGTCTTGCCGAGCTAAACCCGGTCTCCAAGTGTCTTAATGCGATCGAACGAGCGTTTTTTCCTGGTTTCCAAGTGTCTTGCCGAGCTAAACCCGGTCTCCAAGTGTCTTAATGCGATCGAACGAGCGTTTTTTCCTGGTTTCCAAGTGTCTTGCCGAGCTAAACCCGGTCTCCAAGTGTCTTAATGCGATCGAACGAGCGTTTTTTCCTGGTTTCCAAGTGTCTTGCCGAGCTAAACCCGGTCTCCAAGTGTCTTAATGCGATCGAACGAGCGTTTTTTCCTGGTTTCCAAGTGTCTTGCCGAGCTAAACCCGGTCTCCAAGTGTCTTAATGCGATCGAACGAACGTTTTTTCCTGGTTTCCAAGTGTCTTGCCGAGCTAATCCCGGTCTCCAAGTGTCTTGATGCGACCGAACGAACGTTTTCCTGGTTTCCAAGTGTCTTGCCGAGCTAATCCCGGTCTCCAAGTGTCTTGATGCGACCGAACGAACGTTTTCCTGGTTTCCAAGTGTCTTGCCGAGCTAATCCCGGTCTCCAAGTGTCTTGATGCGACCGAACGAACGTTTTCCTGGTTTCCAAGTGTCTTGCCGAGCTAATCCCGGTCTCCAAGTGTCTTGATGCGACCGAACGAACGTTTTCCTGGTTTCCAAGTGTCTTGCCGAGCTAAACCCGGTCTCCAAGTGTCTTAATGCGATCGAACGAACGTTTTTTCCTGGTTTCCAAGTGTCTTGCCGAGCTAAACCCGGTCTCCAAGTGTCTTAATGCGATCGAACGTGCTATCCCTCTCCTGTTCCCTACTCTTACCCTAACCCTTGGGGATTGCAGCCTAAACCTAACCCTTGCCTAAACCTAATCCCAGGAATTTGCGTTTTTTTCCCCTAAAACTAGTGTTTTTCTGACGCTAATCCCGGTCTCCAAGTGTCTTAATGCGATCGAACGAACGTTTTTTCTTGTTTTCCAAGTGTCTTGCCAAGCTAATCCCGGTCTCCCAAGTGTCTTAATGCGACCGAAAGAACGTTTTCCCGGTCTCCTAGTGTCTTAATGACCCCTGGGGGGGGGGGTTAGAGAAGTGTCTTAAAAACGCCAAAAAACCAAAAATTGCCAAAATGTCCTGAAAACGCCAAAACCGCAATAAAAACCAAGGGGGGGGGGGGGTGTTGGGGTGTTGGGGTTAAGGGTAAATGGGGTTAGGGGTCAGGGGTTAGGGGTTAGGGGTCAGGGGTGAAGGGGTAAGGGGTCAGGGGTCAGGGGTCAAGGGGTCAGGGGTCAGGGGTCAGGGGTCAAGGGTTAGGGTTAGGGTTAGGGTTAGGGTTAGGGTTAGGGTTAGGGTTAGGGTTAGGGTTAGGGGAATCTGACGCTAATCCCGGTCTCCAAGTGTCTTAATGCGATCGAACGAACGTTTTTTCCTGGTTTCCAAGTGTCTTGCCGAGCTAAACCCGGTCTCCAAGTGTCTTAATGCGATCGAACGAACGTTTTTTCCTGGTTTCCAAGTGTCTTGCCGAGCTAAACCCGGTCTCCAAGTGTCTTAATGCGATCGAACGAACGTTTTTTCCTGGTTTCCAAGTGTCTTGCCGAGCTAAACCCGGTCTCCAAGTGTCTTAATGCGATCGAACGAACGTTTTTTCCTGGTTTCCAAGTGTCTTGCCGAGCTAAACCCGGTCTCCAAGTGTCTTAATGCGATCGAACGAACGTTTTTTCCTGGTTTCCAAGTGTCTTGCCGAGCTAAACCCGGTCTCCAAGTGTCTTAATGCGATCGAACGAACGTTTTTTCCTGGTTTCCAAGTGTCTTGCCGAGCTAAACCCGGTCTCCAAGTGTCTTAATGCGATCGAACGAACGTTTTTTCCTGGTTTCCAAGTGTCTTGCCGAGCTAAACCCGGTCTCCAAGTGTCTTAATGCGATCGAACGAACGTTTTTTCCTGGTTTCCAAGTGTCTTGCCGAGCTAATCCCGGTCTCCAAGTGTCTTGATGCGACCGAACGAACGTTTTCCTGGTTTCCAAGTGTCTTGCCGAGCTAATCCCGGTCTCCAAGTGTCTTGATGCGACCGAACGAACGTTTTCCTGGTTTCCAAGTGTCTTGCCGAGCTAATCCCGGTCTCCAAGTGTCTTGATGCGACCGAACGAACGTTTTCCTGGTTTCCAAGTGTCTTGCCGAGCTAATCCCGGTCTCCAAGTGTCTTGATGCGACCGAACGAACGTTTTCCTGGTTTCCAAGTGTCTTGCCGAGCTAATCCCGGTCTCCAAGTGTCTTGATGCGACCGAACGTGCTATCCCTCCCCTGTTCCCTACTCTTACCCTAACCCTTGGGGATTGCAGCCTAAACCTAACCCTTGCCTAAACCTAATCCCAGGAATTTGCGTTTTTTTCCCCTAAACCTAGTGTCTTGCCGAGCTAATCCCGGTCTCCAAGTGTCTTAATGACCCCTGGGGGGGGGGGTTAGAGAAGTGTCTTAAAAACGCCAAAAAACCAATAAAAACCCTGGGGGGGGGGGTTGGGGTTAAGGGTTAAGGGGTTAGGGGTCAGGGGTTAGGGGTTAGGGGTCAGGGGTCAAGGGTCAAGGGTTAGGGTTAGGGTTAGGGTTAGGGGAATCTGACGCCAATCCCGGTCTCCAAGTGTCTTGATGCGACCGAACGAACGTTTTCCTGGTTTCCAAGTGTCTTGCCGAGCTAATCCCGGTCTCCAAGTGTCTTGATGCGACCGAACGAACGTTTTCCTGGTTTCCAAGTGTCTTGCCGAGCTAATCCCGGTCTCCAAGTGTCTTGATGCGACCGAACGAACGTTTTCCTGGTTTCCAAGTGTCTTGCCGAGCTAATCCCGGTCTCCAAGTGTCTTGATGCGACCGAACGAACGTTTTCCTGGTTTCCAAGTGTCTTGCCGAGCTAATCCCGGTCTCCAAGTGTCTTGATGCGACCGAACGAACGTTTTCCTGGTTTCCAAGTGTCTTGCCGAGCTAATCCCGGTCTCCAAGTGTCTTGATGCGACCGAACGAACGTTTTCCTGGTTTCCAAGTGTCTTGCCGAGCTAATCCCGGTCTCCAAGTGTCTTGATGCGACCGAACGAACGTTTTCCTGGTTTCCAAGTGTCTTGCCGAGCTAATCCCGGTCTCCAAGTGTCTTAATGCGACCGAAAGAACGTTTTCCCGGTCTCCAAGTGTCTTAATGCGACCGAAAGAACGTTTTCCCGGTCTCCAAGTGTCTTAATGACCCCTGGGGGGGGGGGTTAGAGAAGTGTCTTAAAAACGCCAAAAAACCAATAAAAACCCTGGGGGGGGTTGGGGTTAAGGGTTAAGGGGTTAGGGGTCAGGGGTCAGGGGTCAAGGGTCAAGGGTTAGGGTTAGGGTTAGGGTTAGGGTTAGGGGAATCTGACGCCAATCCCGGTCTCCAAGTGTCTTAATGCGACCGAACGAACGTTTTTTCCTGGTTTCCAAGTGTCTTGCCGAGCTAAACCCGGTCTCCAAGTGTCTTAATGCGACCGAACGAACGTTTTTTCCTGGTTTCCAAGTGTCTTGCCGAGCTAAACCCGGTCTCCAAGTGTCTTAATGCGATCGAACGAACGTTTTTTCCTGGTTTCCAAGTGTCTTGCCGAGCTAAACCCGGTCTCCAAGTGTCTTAATGCGATCGAACGTGCTATCCCTCTCCTGTTCCCTACTCTTACCCTAACCCTTGGGGATTGCAGCCTAAACCTAACCCTTGCCTAAACCTAATCCCAGGAATTTGCGTTTTTTTCCCCTAAAACTAGTGTTTTTCTGACGCTAATCCCGGTCTCCAAGTGTCTTAATGCGATCGAACGAACGTTTTTTCTTGTTTTCCAAGTGTCTTGCCAAGCTAATCCCGGTCTCCCAAGTGTCTTAATGCGACCGAAAGAACGTTTTCCCGGTCTCCTAGTGTCTTAATGACCCCTGGGGGGGGGGGTTAGAGAAGTGTCTTAAAAACGCCAAAAAACCAAAAATTGCCAAAATGTCCTGAAAACGCCAAAACCGCAATAAAAACCAAGGGGGGGGGGGGTGTTGGGGTGTTGGGGTTAAGGGTAAATGGGGTTAGGGGTCAGGGGTTAGGGGTTAGGGGTCAGGGGTGAAGGGGTAAGGGGTCAGGGGTCAGGGGTCAAGGGGTCAGGGGTCAGGGGTCAGGGGTCAAGGGTTAGGGTTAGGGTTAGGGTTAGGGTTAGGGTAAGGGTTAGGGTTAGGGTTAGGGTTAGGGTTAGGGGAATCTGACGCTAATCCCGGTCTCCAAGTGTCTTAATGCGATCGAACGAACGTTTTTTCCTGGTTTCCAAGTGTCTTGCCGAGCTAAACCCGGTCTCCAAGTGTCTTAATGCGATCGAACGAACGTTTTTTCCTGGTTTCCAAGTGTCTTGCCGAGCTAAACCCGGTCTCCAAGTGTCTTAATGCGATCGAACGAACGTTTTTTCCTGGTTTCCAAGTGTCTTGCCGAGCTAAACCCGGTCTCCAAGTGTCTTAATGCGATCGAACGAACGTTTTTTCCTGGTTTCCAAGTGTCTTGCCGAGCTAAACCCGGTCTCCAAGTGTCTTAATGCGATCGAACGAACGTTTTTTCCTGGTTTCCAAGTGTCTTGCCGAGCTAAACCCGGTCTCCAAGTGTCTTAATGCGATCGAACGAGCGTTTTTTCCTGGTTTCCAAGTGTCTTGCCGAGCTAAACCCGGTCTCCAAGTGTCTTAATGCGATCGAACGAGCGTTTTTTCCTGGTTTCCAAGTGTCTTGCCGAGCTAAACCCGGTCTCCAAGTGTCTTAATGCGATCGAACGAGCGTTTTTTCCTGGTTTCCAAGTGTCTTGCCGAGCTAAACCCGGTCTCCAAGTGTCTTAATGCGATCGAACGAGCGTTTTTTCCTGGTTTCCAAGTGTCTTGCCGAGCTAAACCCGGTCTCCAAGTGTCTTAATGCGATCGAACGAGCGTTTTTTCCTGGTTTCCAAGTGTCTTGCCGAGCTAAACCCGGTCTCCAAGTGTCTTAATGCGATCGAACGAGCGTTTTTTCCTGGTTTCCAAGTGTCTTGCCGAGCTAAACCCGGTCTCCAAGTGTCTTAATGCGATCGAACGAGCGTTTTTTCCTGGTTTCCAAGTGTCTTGCCGAGCTAAACCCGGTCTCCAAGTGTCTTAATGCGATCGAACGAGCGTTTTTTCCTGGTTTCCAAGTGTCTTGCCGAGCTAAACCCGGTCTCCAAGTGTCTTAATGCGATCGAACGTGCTATCCCTCTCCTGTTCCCTACTCTTACCCTAACCCTTGGGGATTGCAGCCTAAACCTAACCCTTGCCTAAACCTAATCCCAGGAATTTGCGTTTTTTTCCCCTAAAACTAGTGTTTTTCTGACGCTAATCCCGGTCTCCAAGTGTCTTAATGCGACCGAACGAGCGTTTTTTCCTGGTTTCCAAGTGTCTTGCCGAGCTAAACCCGGTCTCCAAGTGTCTTAATGCGATCGAACGAGCGTTTTTTCCTGGTTTCCAAGTGTCTTGCCGAGCTAAACCCGGTCTCCAAGTGTCTTAATGCGATCGAACGAGCGTTTTTTCCTGGTTTCCAAGTGTCTTGCCGAGCTAAACCCGGTCTCCAAGTGTCTTAATGCGATCGAACGAGCGTTTTTTCCTGGTTTCCAAGTGTCTTGCCGAGCTAATCCCGGTCTCCAAGTGTCTTAATGCGATCGAACGAGCGTTTTTTCCTGGTTTCCAAGTGTCTTGCCGAGCTAAACCCGGTCTCCAAGTGTCTTAATGCGATCGAACGAGCGTTTTTTCCTGGTTTCCAAGTGTCTTGCCGAGCTAAACCCGGTCTCCAAGTGTCTTAATGCGATCGAACGAGCGTTTTTTCCTGGTTTCCAAGTGTCTTGCCGAGCTAAACCCGGTCTCCAAGTGTCTTAATGCGATCGAACGAGCGTTTTTTCCTGGTTTCCAAGTGTCTTGCCGAGCTAAACCCGGTCTCCAAGTGTCTTAATGCGATCGAACGAACGTTTTTTCCTGGTTTCCAAGTGTCTTGCCGAGCTAAACCCGGTCTCCAAGTGTCTTAATGCGATCGAACGAGCGTTTTTTCCTGGTTTCCAAGTGTCTTGCCGAGCTAAACCCGGTCTCCAAGTGTCTTAATGCGATCGAACGAACGTTTTTTCCTGGTTTCCAAGTGTCTTGCCGAGCTAAACCCGGTCTCCAAGTGTCTTAATGCGATCGAACGAACGTTTTTTCCTGGTTTCCAAGTGTCTTGCCGAGCTAAACCCGGTCTCCAAGTGTCTTAATGCGATCAAACGAACGTTTTTTCCTGGTTTCCAAGTGTCTTGCCGAGCTAAACCCGGTCTCCAAGTGTCTTAATGCGATCGAACGAACGTTTTTTCCTGGTTTCCAAGTGTCTTGCCGAGCTAATCCCGGTCTCCAAGTGTCTTGATGCGACCGAACGAACGTTTTCCTGGTTTCCAAGTGTCTTGCCGAGCTAATCCCGGTCTCCAAGTGTCTTGATGCGACCGAACGAACGTTTTCCTGGTTTCCAAGTGTCTTGCCGAGCTAAACCCGGTCTCCAAGTGTCTTAATGCGATCGAACGAGCGTTTTTTCCTGGTTTCCAAGTGTCTTGCCGAGCTAAACCCGGTCTCCAAGTGTCTTAATGCGATCGAACGAGCGTTTTTTCCTGGTTTCCAAGTGTCTTGCCGAGCTAAACCCGGTCTCCAAGTGTCTTAATGCGATCGAACGAGCGTTTTTTCCTGGTTTCCAAGTGTCTTGCCGAGCTAAACCCGGTCTCCAAGTGTCTTAATGCGATCGAACGAGCGTTTTTTCCTGGTTTCCAAGTGTCTTGCCGAGCTAAACCCGGTCTCCAAGTGTCTTAATGCGATCGAACGAGCGTTTTTTCCTGGTTTCCAAGTGTCTTGCCGAGCTAAACCCGGTCTCCAAGTGTCTTAATGCGATCGAACGTGCTATCCCTCTCCTGTTCCCTACTCTTACCCTAACCCTTGGGGATTGCAGCCTAAACCTAACCCTTGCCTAAACCTAATCCCAGGAATTTGCGTTTTTTTCCCCTAAAACTAGTGTTTTTCTGACGCTAATCCCGGTCTCCAAGTGTCTTAATGCGACCGAACGAGCGTTTTTTCCTGGTTTCCAAGTGTCTTGCCGAGCTAAACCCGGTCTCCAAGTGTCTTAATGCGATCGAACGAGCGTTTTTTCCTGGTTTCCAAGTGTCTTGCCGAGCTAAACCCGGTCTCCAAGTGTCTTAATGCGATCGAACGAGCGTTTTTTCCTGGTTTCCAAGTGTCTTGCCGAGCTAAACCCGGTCTCCAAGTGTCTTAATGCGATCGAACGAGCGTTTTTTCCTGGTTTCCAAGTGTCTTGCCGAGCTAATCCCGGTCTCCAAGTGTCTTAATGCGATCGAACGAGCGTTTTTTCCTGGTTTCCAAGTGTCTTGCCGAGCTAAACCCGGTCTCCAAGTGTCTTAATGCGATCGAACGAGCGTTTTTTCCTGGTTTCCAAGTGTCTTGCCGAGCTAAACCCGGTCTCCAAGTGTCTTAATGCGATCGAACGAGCGTTTTTTCCTGGTTTCCAAGTGTCTTGCCGAGCTAAACCCGGTCTCCAAGTGTCTTAATGCGATCGAACGAGCGTTTTTTCCTGGTTTCCAAGTGTCTTGCCGAGCTAAACCCGGTCTCCAAGTGTCTTAATGCGATCGAACGAACGTTTTTTCCTGGTTTCCAAGTGTCTTGCCGAGCTAAACCCGGTCTCCAAGTGTCTTAATGCGATCGAACGAGCGTTTTTTCCTGGTTTCCAAGTGTCTTGCCGAGCTAAACCCGGTCTCCAAGTGTCTTAATGCGATCGAACGAACGTTTTTTCCTGGTTTCCAAGTGTCTTGCCGAGCTAAACCCGGTCTCCAAGTGTCTTAATGCGATCGAACGAACGTTTTTTCCTGGTTTCCAAGTGTCTTGCCGAGCTAAACCCGGTCTCCAAGTGTCTTAATGCGATCAAACGAACGTTTTTTCCTGGTTTCCAAGTGTCTTGCCGAGCTAAACCCGGTCTCCAAGTGTCTTAATGCGATCGAACGAACGTTTTTTCCTGGTTTCCAAGTGTCTTGCCGAGCTAATCCCGGTCTCCAAGTGTCTTGATGCGACCGAACGAACGTTTTCCTGGTTTCCAAGTGTCTTGCCGAGCTAATCCCGGTCTCCAAGTGTCTTGATGCGACCGAACGAACGTTTTCCTGGTTTCCAAGTGTCTTGCCGAGATAATCCCGGTCTCCAAGTGTCTTGATGCGACCGAACGAACGTTTTCCTGGTTTCCAAGTGTCTTGCCGAGCTAATCCCGGTCTCCAAGTGTCTTGATGCGACCGAACGTGCTATCCCTCCCCTGTTCCCTACTCTTACCCTAACCCTTGGGGATTGCAGCCTAAACCTAACCCTTGCCTAAACCTAATCCCAGGAATTTGCGTTTTTTTCCCCCTAAACCTAGTGTCTTGCCGAGCTAATCCCGGTCTCCAAGTGTCTTAATGACCCCTGGGGGGGGTTAGAGAAGTGTCTTAAAAACGCCAAAAAACCAATAAAAACCCTGGGGGGGGGGGGTTGGGGTTAAGGGTTAAGGGATTAGGGGTCAGGGGTTAGGGGTTAGGGGTCAGGGGTCAAGGGTCAAGGGTTAGGGTTAGGGTTAGGGTTAGGGTTAGGGGAATCTGACGCCAATCCCGGTCTCCAAGTGTCTTGATGCGACCGAACGAACGTTTTCCTGGTTTCCAAGTGTCTTGCCGAGCTAATCCCGGTCTCCAAGTGTCTTGATGCGACCGAACGAACGTTTTCCTGGTTTCCAAGTGTCTTGCCGAGCTAATCCCGGTCTCCAAGTGTCTTGATGCGACCGAACGAACGTTTTCCTGGTTTCCAAGTGTCTTGCCGAGCTAATCCCGGTCTCCAAGTGTCTTGATGCGACCGAACGAACGTTTTCCTGGTTTCCAAGTGTCTTGCCGAGCTAATCCCGGTCTCCAAGTGTCTTGATGCGACCGAACGAACGTTTTCCTGGTTTCCAAGTGTCTTGCCGAGCTAATCCCGGTCTCCAAGTGTCTTGATGCGACCGAACGTGCTATCCCTCCCCTGTTCCCTACTCTTACCCTAACCCTTGGGGATTGCAGCCTAAACCTAACCCTTGCCTAAACCTAATCCCAGGAATTTGCGTTTTTTTCCCCTAAACCTAGTGTCTTGCCGAGCTAATCCCGGTCTCCAAGTGTCTTAATGACCCCTGGGGGGGGGGGTTAGAGAAGTGTCTTAAAAACGCCAAAAAACCAATAAAAACCCTGGGGGGGGGGGGTTGGGGTTAAGGGTTAAGGGGTTAGGGGTCAGGGGTTAGGGGTTAGGGGTCAGGGGTCAAGGGTCAAGGGTTAGGGTTAGGGTTAGGGTTAGGGGAATCTGACGCCAATCCCGGTCTCCAAGTGTCTTGATGCGACCGAACGAACGTTTTCCTGGTTTCCAAGTGTCTTGCCGAGCTAATCCCGGTCTCCAAGTGTCTTGATGCGACCGAACGAACGTTTTCCTGGTTTCCAAGTGTCTTGCCGAGCTAATCCCGGTCTCCAAGTGTCTTGATGCGACCGAACGAACGTTTTCCTGGTTTCCAAGTGTCTTGCCGAGCTAATCCCGGTCTCCAAGTGTCTTAATGCGATCGAACGAACGTTTTTTCCTGGTTTCCAAGTGTCTTGCCGAGCTAAACCCGGTCTCCAAGTGTCTTAATGCGATCGAACGAACGTTTTTTCCTGGTTTCCAAGTGTCTTGCCGAGCTAAACCCGGTCTCCAAGTGTCTTAATGCGATCGAACGAACGTTTTTTCCTGGTTTCCAAGTGTCTTGCCGAGCTAAACCCGGTCTCCAAGTGTCTTAATGCGATCGAACGTGCTATCCCTCTCCTGTTCCCTACTCTTACCCTAACCCTTGGGGATTGCAGCCTAAACCTAACCCTTGCCTAAACCTAATCCCAGGAATTTGCGTTTTTTTCCCCTAAAACTAGTGTTTTTCTGACGCTAATCCCGGTCTCCAAGTGTCTTAATGCGATCGAACGAGCGTTTTTTCCTGGTTTCCAAGTGTCTTGCCGAGCTAAACCCGGTCTCCAAGTGTCTTAATGCGATCGAACGAGCGTTTTTTCCTGGTTTCCAAGTGTCTTGCCGAGCTAAACCCGGTCTCCAAGTGTCTTAATGCGATCGAACGAGCGTTTTTTCCTGGTTTCCAAGTGTCTTGCCGAGCTAATCCCGGTCTCCAAGTGTCTTAATGCGATCGAACGAGCGTTTTTTCCTGGTTTCCAAGTGTCTTGCCGAGCTAAACCCGGTCTCCAAGTGTCTTAATGCGATCGAACGAGCGTTTTTTCCTGGTTTCCAAGTGTCTTGCCGAGCTAAACCCGGTCTCCAAGTGTCTTAATGCGATCGAACGAGCGTTTTTTCCTGGTTTCCAAGTGTCTTGCCGAGCTAAACCCGGTCTCCAAGTGTCTTAATGCGATCGAACGAGCGTTTTTTCCTGGTTTCCAAGTGTCTTGCCGAGCTAAACCCGGTCTCCAAGTGTCTTAATGCGATCGAACGAGCGTTTTTTCCTGGTTTCCAAGTGTCTTGCCGAGCTAAACCCGGTCTCCAAGTGTCTTAATGCGATCGAACGAGCGTTTTTTCCTGGTTTCCAAGTGTCTTGCCGAGCTAATCCCGGTCTCCAAGTGTCTTGATGCGACCGAACGAACGTTTTCCTGGTTTCCAAGTGTCTTGCCGAGCTAATCCCGGTCTCCAAGTGTCTTAATGCGATCGAACGAGCGTTTTTTCCTGGTTTCCAAGTGTCTTGCCGAGCTAAACCCGGTCTCCAAGTGTCTTAATGCGATCGAACGTGCTATCCCTCTCCTGTTCCCTACTCTTACCCTAACCCTTGGGGATTGCAGCCTAAACCTAACCCTTGCCTAAACCTAATCCCAGGAATTTGCGTTTTTTTCCCCTAAAACTAGTGTTTTTCTGACGCTAATCCCGGTCTCCAAGTGTCTTAATGCGACCGAACGAACGTTTTTTCTTGTTTTCCAAGTGTCTTGCCGAGCTAATCCCGGTCTCCCAAGTGTCTTAATGCGACCGAAAGAACGTTTTCCCGGTCTCCTAGTGTCTTAATGACCCCTGGGGGGGGGGGGTTAGAGAAGTGTCTTAAAAACGTCAAAAAACCAAAAATTGCCAAAATGTCCTGAAAACGCCAAAACCGCAATAAAAACCCTGGGGGGGGGTTGGGGTTAAGGGTAAATGGGGTTAGGGGTCAGGGGTTAGGGGTTAGGGGTCAGGGGTGAAGGGGTAAGGGGTCAGGGGTCAGGGGTCAAGGGGTCAGGGGTCAGGGGTCAAGGTTAGGGTTAGGGTTAGGGTTAGGGTTAGGGTTAGGGTTAGGGGAATCTGACGCCAATCCCGGTCTCCCAAGTGTCTTAATGCGATCGAACGAGCGTTTTTTCCTGGTTTCCAAGTGTCTTGCCGAGCTAAACCCGGTCTCCAAGTGTCTTAATGCGATCGAACGAGCGTTTTTTCCTGGTTTCCAAGTGTCTTGCCGAGCTAAACCCGGTCTCCAAGTGTCTTAATGCGATCGAACGAGCGTTTTTTCCTGGTTTCCAAGTGTCTTGCCGAGCTAAACCCGGTCTCCAAGTGTCTTAATGCGATCGAACGAGCGTTTTTTCCTGGTTTCCAAGTGTCTTGCCGAGCTAAACCCGGTCTCCAAGTGTCTTAATGCGATCGAACGAGCGTTTTTTCCTGGTTTCCAAGTGTCTTGCCGAGCTAAACCCGGTCTCCAAGTGTCTTAATGCGATCGAACGTGCTATCCCTCTCCTGTTCCCTACTCTTACCCTAACCCTTGGGGATTGCAGCCTAAACCTAACCCTTGCCTAAACCTAATCCCAGGAATTTGCGTTTTTTTCCCCTAAAACTAGTGTTTTTCTGACGCTAATCCCGGTCTCCAAGTGTCTTAATGCGACCGAACGAACGTTTTTTCTTGTTTTCCAAGTGTCTTGCCGAGCTAATCCCGGTCTCCCAAGTGTCTTAATGCGACCGAAAGAACGTTTTCCCGGTCTCCTAGTGTCTTAATGACCCCTGGGGGGGGGGGGGTTAGAGAAGTGTCTTAAAAACGTCAAAAAACCAAAAATTGCCAAAATGTCCTGAAAACGCCAAAACCGCAATAAAAACCAAGGGGGGGGGGGTTGGGGTTAAGGGTAAATGGGGTTAGGGGTCAGGGGTTAGGGTTTAGGGGTCAGGGGTGAAGGGGTAAGGGGTCAGGGGTCAGGGGTCAAGGGGTCAGGGGTCAGGGATCAGGGGTCAAGGTTAGGGTTAGGGTTAGGGTTAGGGTTAGGGTTAGGGTTAGGGTTAGGGGAATCTGACGCCAATCCCGGTCTCCAAGTGTCTTAATGCGATCGAACGAGCGTTTTTTCCTGGTTTCCAAGTGTCTTGCCGAGCTAAACCCGGTCTCCAAGTGTCTTAATGCGATCGAACGAGCGTTTTTTCCTGGTTTCCAAGTGTCTTGCCGAGCTAAACCCGGTCTCCAAGTGTCTTAATGCGATCGAACGAGCGTTTTTTCCTGGTTTCCAAGTGTCTTGCCGAGCTAAACCCGGTCTCCAAGTGTCTTAATGCGATCGAACGAGCGTTTTTTCCTGGTTTCCAAGTGTCTTGCCGAGCTAAACCCGGTCTCCAAGTGTCTTAATGCGATCGAACGAGCGTTTTTTCCTGGTTTCCAAGTGTCTTGCCGAGCTAAACCCGGTCTCCAAGTGTCTTAATGCGATCGAACGAGCGTTTTTTCCTGGTTTCCAAGTGTCTTGCCGAGCTAAACCCGGTCTCCAAGTGTCTTAATGCGATCGAACGTGCTATCCCTCTCCTGTTCCCTACTCTTACCCTAACCCTTGGGGATTGCAGCCTAAACCTAACCCTTGCCTAAACCTAATCCCAGGAATTTGCGTTTTTTTCCCCTAAAACTAGTGTTTTTCTGACGCTAATCCCGGTCTCCAAGTGTCTTAATGCGACCGAACGAACGTTTTTTCTTGTTTTCCAAGTGTCTTGCCGAGCTAATCCCGGTCTCCCAAGTGTCTTAATGCGGCCGAACGAGCGTTTTTTCCTGGTTTCCAAGTGTCTTGCCGAGCTAAACCCGGTCTCCAAGTGTCTTAATGCGATCGAACGTGCTATCCCTCTCCTGTTCCCTACTCTTACCCTAACCCTTGGGGATTGCAGCCTAAACCTAACCCTTGCCTAAACCTAATCCCAGGAATTTGCGTTTTTTTCCCCTAAAACTAGTGTTTTTCTGACGCTAATCCCGGTCTCCAAGTGTCTTAATGCGATCGAACGAGCGTTTTTTCCTGGTTTCCAAGTGTCTTGCCGAGCTAAATCCGGTCTCCAAGTGTCTTAATGCGATCGAACGAGCGTTTTTTCCTGGTTTCCAAGTGTCTTGCCGAGCTAAACCCGGTCTCCAAGTGTCTTAATGCGATCGAACGAGCGTTTTTTCCTGGTTTCCAAGTGTCTTGCCGAGCTAAACCCGGTCTCCAAGTGTCTTAATGCGATCGAACGAGCGTTTTTTCCTGGTTTCCAAGTGTCTTGCCGAGCTAAACCCGGTCTCCAAGTGTCTTAATGCGATCGAACGTGCTATCCCTCTCCTGTTCCCTACTCTTACCCTAACCCTTGGGGATTGCAGCCTAAACCTAACCCTTGCCTAAACCTAATCCCAGGAATTTGCGTTTTTTTCCCCTAAAACTAGTGTTTTTCTGACGCTAATCCCGGTCTCCAAGTGTCTTAATGCGACCGAACGAACGTTTTTTCTTGTTTTCCAAGTGTCTTGCCGAGCTAATCCCGGTCTCCCAAGTGTCTTAATGCGGCCGAACGAGCGTTTTTTCCTGGTTTCCAAGTGTCTTGCCGAGCTAAACCCGGTCTCCAAGTGTCTTAATGCGATCGAACGTGCTATCCCTCTCCTGTTCCCTACTCTTACCCTAACCCTTGGGGATTGCAGCCTAAACCTAACCCTTGCCTAAACCTAATCCCAGGAATTTGCGTTTTTTTCCCCTAAAACTAGTGTTTTTCTGACGCTAATCCCGGTCTCCAAGTGTCTTAATGCGACCGAACGAACGTTTTTTCTTGTTTTCCAAGTGTCTTGCCGAGCTAATCCCGGTCTCCCAAGTGTCTTAATGCGGCCGAAAGAACGTTTTCCCGGTCTCCTAGTGTCTTAATGACCCCTGGGGGGGGGGGGGGGTTAGAGAAGTGTCTTAAAAACGTCAAAAAACCAAAAATTGCCAAAATGTCCTGAAAACGCCAAAACCGCAATAAAAACCAAGGGGGGGGGGGGGTTTGGGGTTAAGGGTAAATGGGGTTAGGGGTCAGGGGTTAGGGGTTAGGGGTCAGGGGTGAAGGGGTAAGGGGTCAGGGGTCAGGGGTCAAGGGGTCAGGGGTCAGGGGTCAAGGTTAGGGTTAGGGTTAGGGTTAGGGTTAGGGTTAGGGTTAGGGTTAGGGTTAGGGGAATCTGACGCCAATCCCGGTCTCCAAGTGTCTTAGGGTTAGGGTTAGGGTTAGGGTTAGGGTTAGGGTTAGGGGAATCTGACGCCAATCCCGGTCTCCCAAGTGTCTTAATGCGATCGAACGAGCGTTTTTTCCTGGTTTCCAAGTGTCTTGCCGAGCTAAACCCGGTCTCCAAGTGTCTTAATGCGATCGAACGAGCGTTTTTTCCTGGTTTCCAAGTGTCTTGCCGAGCTAATCCCGGTCTCCAAGTGTCTTAATGCGATCGAACGAGCGTTTTTTCCTGGTTTCCAAGTGTCTTGCCGAGCTAAACCCGGTCTCCAAGTGTCTTAATGCGATCGAACGAGCGTTTTTTCCTGGTTTCCAAGTGTCTTGCCGAGCTAAACCCGGTCTCCAAGTGTCTTAATGCGATCGAACGAGCGTTTTTTCCTGGTTTCCAAGTGTCTTGCCGAGCTAAACCCGGTCTCCAAGTGTCTTAATGCGATCGAACGAGCGTTTTTTCCTGGTTTCCAAGTGTCTTGCCGAGCTAAACCCGGTCTCCAAGTGTCTTAATGCGATCGAACGAGCGTTTTTTCCTGGTTTCCAAGTGTCTTGCCGAGCTAAACCCGGTCTCCAAGTGTCTTAATGCGATCGAACGAGCGTTTTTTCCTGGTTTCCAAGTGTCTTGCCGAGCTAAACCCGGTCTCCAAGTGTCTTAATGCGATCGAACGTGCTATCCCTCTCCTGTTCCCTACTCTTACCCTAACCCTTGGGGATTGCAGCCTAAACCTAACCCTTGCCTAAACCTAATCCCAGGAATTTGCGTTTTTTTCCCCTAAAACTAGTGTTTTTCTGACGCTAATCCCGGTCTCCAAGTGTCTTAATGCGACCGAACGAACGTTTTTTCTTGTTTTCCAAGTGTCTTGCCGAGCTAATCCCGGTCTCCCAAGTGTCTTAATGCGACCGAAAGAACGTTTTCCCGGTCTCCTAGTGTCTTAATGACCCCTGGGGGGGGGGGTTAGAGAAGTGTCTTAAAAACGTCAAAAAACCAAAAATTGCCAAAATGTCCTGAAAACGCCAAAACCGCAATAAAAACCAAGGGGGGGGGGGGTTTGGGGTTAAGGGTAAATGGGGTTAGGGGTCAGGGGTTAGGGGTTAGGGGTCAGGGGTGAAGGGGTAAGGGGTCAGGGGTCAGGGGTCAAGGGGTCAGGGGTCAGGGGTCAAGGTTAGGGTTAGGGTTAGGGTTAGGGTTAGGGTTAGGGTTAGGGTTAGGGGAATCTGACGCCAATCCCGGTCTCCAAGTGTCTTAGGGTTAGGGTTAGGGTTAGGGTTAGGGTTAGGGTTAGGGTTAGGGGAATCTGACGCCAATCCCGGTCTCCCAAGTGTCTTAATGCGATCGAACGAGCGTTTTTTCCTGGTTTCCAAGTGTCTTGCCGAGCTAAACCCGGTCTCCAAGTGTCTTAATGCGATCGAACGAGCGTTTTTTCCTGGTTTCCAAGTGTCTTGCCGAGCTAATCCCGGTCTCCAAGTGTCTTAATGCGATCGAACGAGCGTTTTTTCCTGGTTTCCAAGTGTCTTGCCGAGCTAAACCCGGTCTCCAAGTGTCTTAATGCGATCGAACGAGCGTTTTTTCCTGGTTTCCAAGTGTCTTGCCGAGCTAAACCCGGTCTCCAAGTGTCTTAATGCGATCGAACGAGCGTTTTTTCCTGGTTTCCAAGTGTCTTGCCGAGCTAAACCCGGTCTCCAAGTGTCTTAATGCGATCGAACGAGCGTTTTTTCCTGGTTTCCAAGTGTCTTGCCGAGCTAAACCCGGTCTCCAAGTGTCTTAATGCGATCGAACGAGCGTTTTTTCCTGGTTTCCAAGTGTCTTGCCGAGCTAAACCCGGTCTCCAAGTGTCTTAATGCGATCGAACGAGCGTTTTTTCCTGGTTTCCAAGTGTCTTGCCGAGCTAAACCCGGTCTCCAAGTGTCTTAATGCGATCGAACGAGCGTTTTTTCCTGGTTTCCAAGTGTCTTGCCGAGCTAAACCCGGTCTCCAAGTGTCTTAATGCGATCGAACGTGCTATCCCTCTCCTGTTCCCTACTCTTACCCTAACCCTTGGGGATTGCAGCCTAAACCTAACCCTTGCCTAAACCTAATCCCAGGAATTTGCGTTTTTTTCCCCTAAAACTAGTGTTTTTCTGACGCTAATCCCGGTCTCCAAGTGTCTTAATGCGACCGAACGAACGTTTTTTCTTGTTTTCCAAGTGTCTTGCCGAGCTAATCCCGGTCTCCCAAGTGTCTTAATGCGACCGAAAGAACGTTTTCCCGGTCTCCTAGTGTCTTAATGACCCCTGGGGGGGGGGGGGTTAGAGAAGTGTCTTAAAAACGTCAAAAAACCAAAAATTGCCAAAATGTCCTGAAAACGCCAAAACCGCAATAAAAACCAAGGGGGGGGGGGGGGGGGGTTGGGGTTAAGGGTAAATGGGGTTAGGGGTCAGGGGTTAGGGTTTAGGGGTCAGGGGTGAAGGGGTAAGGGGTCAGGGGTCAGGGGTCAAGGGGTCAGGGGTCAGGGGTCAGGGGTCAAGGTTAGGGTTAGGGTTAGGGTTAGGGTTAGGGTTAGGGTTAGGGTTAGGGTTAGGGTTAGGGTTAGGGTTAGGGTTAGGGTTAGGGTTAGGGTTAGGGTTAGGGTTAGGGTTAGGGTTAGGGTTAGGGTTAGGGTTAGGGTTAGGGTTAGGGTTAGGGTTAGGGTTAGGGTTAGGGTTAGGGTTAGGGTTAGGGTTAGGGTTAGGGTTAGGGTTAGGGTTAGGGTTAGGGTTAGGGTTAGGGTTAGGGTTAGGGTTAGGGTTAGGGTTAGGGTTAGGGTTAGGGTTAGGGTTAGGGTTAGGGTTAGGGTTAGGGTTAGGGTTAGGGTTAGGGTTAGGGTTAGGGTTAGGGTTAGGGTTAGGGTTAGGGTTAGGGTTAGGGTTAGGGTTAGGGTTAGGGTTAGGGTTAGGGTTAGGGTTAGGGTTAGGGTTAGGGTTAGGGTTAGGGTTAGGGTTAGGGTTAGGGTTAGGGTTAGGGTTAGGGTTAGGGTTAGGGTTAGGGTTAGGGTTAGGGGTTAGGGTTAGGGTTAGGGTTAGGGTTAGGGTTAGGGTTAGGGTTAGGGTTAGGGTTAGGGTTAGGGTTAGGGTTAGGGTTAGGGTTAGGGTTAGGGTTAGGGTTAGGGTTAGGGTTAGGGTTAGGGTTAGGGTTAGGGTTAGGGTTAGGGTTAGGGTTAGGGTTAGGGTTAGGGTTAGGTTAGGGTTAGGGTTAGGGTTAGGGTTAGGGTTAGGGTTAGGGTTAGGGTTAGGGTTAGGGTTAGGGTTAGGGTTAGGGTTAGGGTTAGGGTTAGGGTTAGGGTTAGGGTTAGGGTTAGGGTTAGGGTTAGGGTTAGGGTTAGGGTTAGGGTTAGGGTTAGGGTTAGGGTTAGGGTTAGGGTTAGGGTTAGGGTTAGGGTTAGGGTTAGGGTTAGGGTTAGGGTTAGGGTTAGGGTTAGGGTTAGGGTTAGGGTTAGGGTTAGGGTTAGGGTTAGGTTAGGGTTAGGTTAGGGTTAGGGTTAGGGTTAGGGTTAGGGTTAGGGTTAGGTTAGGGTTAGGGTTAGGGTTAGGGTTAGGGTTAGGGTTAGGGTTAGGGTTAGGGTTAGGGTTAGGGTTAGGGTTAGGGTTAGGGTTAGGGTTAGGGTTAGGGTTAGGGTTAGGGTTAGGGTTAGGGTTAGGGTTAGGGTTAGGGTTAGGGTTAGGGTTAGGGTTAGGGTTAGGGTTAGGGTTAGGGTTAGGGTTAGGGTTAGGGTTAGGGTTAGGGTTAGGGTTAGGGTTAGGGTTAGGGTTAGGGTTTAGGGTTAGGGTTAGGGTTAGGGTTAGGGGTTAGGGTTAGGGTTAGGGTTAGGGTTAGGGTTAGGGTTAGGGTTAGGGTTAGGGTTAGGGTTAGGGTTAGGGTTAGGGTTAGGGTTAGGGTTAGGGTTAGGGTTAGGGTTAGGGTTAGGGTTAGGGTTAGGGTTAGGGTTAGGGTTAGGGGTTAGGGTTAGGGGTTAGGGTTAGGGTTAGGGTTAGGGTTAGGGTTAGGGTTAGGGTTAGGGTTAGGGTTAGGGTTAGGGTTAGGTGGGTTAGGGTTAGGGTTAGGGTTAGGGTTAGGGTTCGGGGTTAGGGTTAGGGTTAGGGTTAGGGTTAGGGTTAGGGTTAGGGTTAGGGTTAGGGTTAGGGTTAGGGTTAGGTAGGGTTAGGGTTAGGTGTTAGGGGGGGGTTAGGGTTAGGGTTTAGGGTTAGGGTTAGGGTTAGGGTTAGGTTAGGGTTAGGGTTAGGGTTAGGGTTAGGGTTAGGGTTAGGGTTAGGGTTAGGGTTAGGGTTAGGGTTAGGGTTAGGGTTAGGGTTAGGGTTAGGGTTAGGGTTAGGGTTAGGGTTAGGGTTAGGGTTAGGGTTAGGGTTAGGGTTAGGGTTAGGGTAGGTTAGGGTTAGGTTAGGGTTAGGGTTAGGGTTAGGGTTAGGGTAGGGTTAGGGTTAGGGTTAGGGTTAGGGTTAGGGTTAGGGTTAGGGTTAGGGTTAGGGTTAGGGTTAGGGTTAGGGTTAGGGTTAGGGTTAGGGTGTAGGTT